>NW_014567545.1:0-500 GCF_001313825.1 Dinoponera quadriceps | reverse complement strand
CGCTTCGTAACCCTCACGGCCATCTCGAAGGCCGTGCGTAACTTCCACGACTCGCTGGTGTGCTGAATGGCGGCAGACGGCGAACCGCTACAATGGGAATCGAGTTAACGAAGAACGCGAAATTCGCGATTTTACGCGAATTTCTTTTCCGGTTGCGCGCGGCCGGATAAAAGCGACGACGAGGAGGAGGAGGGAAAGGAAGAAACGTCGACAAGACGACGCAACCGGAGGTTCGGAAAGGAGCGCGGCTGACCAAGAAAAGAGGAAGGCCACCCAAGGAACGAAAATAGAATACTCTTAAGTTTATTTTACAGGAACAGTTTAATTCTATAAGAAAAGTTTACTTTTTATTTTACAAGAACAGTTCGATAAGAATAGTTATCCTATAAGAATAGTCTTAATTTAAGAACAATTTCGCTAGGTCTAGGGAATAAGAAACTAGTTTTATATCACAAATTTAACCCTTTGCACTCGAGGGCTCCGGAGCGGAGCCATTTAAA
>NW_014567544.1:0-501 GCF_001313825.1 Dinoponera quadriceps | reverse complement strand
AAATAACGTCCATTGCTATTTATACATTTTTCCCACCTCTCCGGCAGTTATAATAGACGCATTGGGAAACACATGACGCATTTGATAGCGTGCTATCGTAATCTTATAATTAATCTTTGAATCTAAGTTTTATCGATGGCCCGACATTAAATTGGTCTCTTTAGCTGTGTTACGGTAGCGTTTGCCCAAATGCGTCTGTTTCCCAATCAAAAAAAGAATTCGTTGTTCACGAGGTACGCAGGACGTAACACAAGGAACTATGCTCAATAATCTATTATTGAACGATCGATCACTAAGTAAATTTTCTTTTTTTGATATAAATAATAACATGAAAAAACGTGTGGTCACGACAGTCAACCGCAATCGCGAGGTATGTTCTTTTAAGCTTCACACACAAGATGGGGACGAAAACAGGCCCTCAATTGGCGCATAAACAGCCGTCCTTCATGTTTACGTGGATCCATTTGAGGTACCAGGATATTCTTATATAAACCCCGGGGT
>NW_014567543.1:0-502 GCF_001313825.1 Dinoponera quadriceps | reverse complement strand
ACAAAAAACGTATGGAAATTCCTACTTTCAGGTCTGTAATTCTTCACAATATTCAACGTTATTTATTTTTTTGTTATTTAAATATTTATTTTATGTTTTGTATCGAGCATTTTAAATTTTTTTAAAGTTTTCCTTCAAAATTTATTTTTTTGCGAGATGTTTTATTCTTTTTGTTTATTCATGTTTTTAAATGATTCGTGTTATGTGTAAAATGACGACTTACCCTCCTATTTTTAGATTTATAAAAAATTTTTTTTTCTAAGTTTTTTTCTAAGTTTTCTTTAAGTTTTTTTTTCTGCACCATGCCAATGAAGTCAGGATAAGGTCAGGATGAGGTCAAGATGAGGTCAGGATGAAATATTTTTTTTAAGTTTTTATGTTTTTTAAGTTTTTTTCTTTTTTTCTTTTTTCTGCATTATGCGCATGAGGTCAGGATAAAGCCAAGATGAGGTCAGGATGAAATATTATTTTTTAGTTTTTATGTTTTTTTTTAGTTTTTTTT
>NW_014567542.1:0-502 GCF_001313825.1 Dinoponera quadriceps | reverse complement strand
TTCATGTGTCCTGCAGTTCACATGATGACACGCAGTTTGCTGCGTTCTTCATCGACCCATGAGCCAAGTGATCCACTGCTTAGAGTAAAAAATTGTTTATTTAATATGTCAAATTTTTAAAAAAGAAATAATAAAATTTCTTTTTATTGTTTATACACCAGAATACGTAAGTTGCGAAAATCTAGTAAGTACTATATTTTCACCATATCCAAACTAATGAATATACCTACTAATATAGACCACGGGTAACTTATAAATAAGTACAACTGTATTTCTTGGTGTCGCCGGCTATTTGCCAGACAATTTCATAGTATTCAATCCATATAGAATTGATTACTTAATATTTTTAAATATATTCTCGTCACTAATAAAATGACTAGGCATTGTGAAAAAATTTCATTTGAACATATATATACATATATATTCAATTTTAATATTTTTGGAAGAGATCCATTAATGATCCTTCCGCAGGTTCACCTACGGAAACCTTGTTACGACTTTT
>NW_014567541.1:0-501 GCF_001313825.1 Dinoponera quadriceps | reverse complement strand
GATACTTTCGGAAATAATTGAATTATGATTTCCAGAATATTTCAATATCCGTGTGTGAGAATTTCCGATAAAACGTGCGGATTTATTCGGATTCGTATAAAGATATGTTGAAAGAAAAAATCTGAAATATTTCATAATAATTGTAAGTATTTATGTATGACAAATTTTTTAAAAAATTGGTATATTTCTATTGTTCCTAATGAACTTGAGGAAAACTTCGTGTAATTGAATCATTTAATGACTAGTATATATTCATAAATAATGTGAAATTTTCCTTCTTTTTCCTCCGGTAAAAATCTTATAATTGAAAAAGAGAGAAAAATATTAATAAAAAATGTGTAAAATTATATGTATTCGTGTTCGTGTTTTCTTTATGGTATTTTTGAATTACTCGCAATATCTCGATTTTCTAAGGAATCTAGTTTTTTAATTCTTCTATCCAGTCTGTTCGTATATGACTTGGTATAGTTATTTGTTCGATAACTATTTTGATACACATAT
>NW_014567540.1:0-500 GCF_001313825.1 Dinoponera quadriceps | reverse complement strand
CACAACGCATTTCTAGTACCGGACTAGAAATGCGTTGTGCCTCTAAGATATTTTTTCTGTTTGCTTTTACTCTATCTAACTAGTAAATGCACATTTTAAAACTTCATTAGAAGAGGAATTATGCACATATTTTATTATGGGTCTCAGGTCTAAAATTGAGGAAAGAATAAAAAGGAATTTAGACTTATCCACAACAATAAATGAAACTTTACGCATCGAGAGAGAATTACAGGAAATTAGAGAAATAAGAAGAATAAATACCTTATCCCCATTGGGAGCTCTTGTCAAATTTGTTGGAAAACTGGCCATACTGTAAAAACGTGTCGATTATATTTACAAAATACAATAACTTCACTTTTAAAGAATGAAATTTTAATATGTCAAATTTGTAAGAAACGCGGACATAGAGCTGTCAAATGCCGATGGAGGGCCCTACTGCCCGAAATCCAGTAAAAATCGTTCAAAGTAATGTAGTTACGTGTCAAATGTGCTCTAAACCA
>NW_014567539.1:0-500 GCF_001313825.1 Dinoponera quadriceps | reverse complement strand
TTTAACTACTATACTATGTATTAAAATATTTTTACCTAGGAAAATAACATAAATAGATTATTATGTCCAACACATTTGTCGTTGCCCCTTCACAGAGAAATTTGATCATTTTCACATAGTTTAAATCTCTGTCTAATCTGTACTTGCATTTGTTGCCTTTTCCATATATGATAGTCCAATTTTTTCGAGAAAGTCATTTAATTGCAGACTCGTGTCTAATATATCTTATTTATTATAAAGTTATGATTTCTACAGGATTTCTGCATATGTATGTTTTTATGGTATCTTTGTTTGGCCACAACCGTAACCAAGGTTTACGAAGAAGCAAATCGATATAAGTTTTTTTCCTTTGAGAATCTAGCCACATGTGTATCCCGGAGCACGCCGTACTATTGCATTTATGAAAATTATCTCCCATTATTAGATATTCGGCCTACCTCCAAGGTAGCCACAATGTTCTTCCTCTTTTTATTTCTTTTAAAACACGTTACCACCTGTGT
>NW_014567538.1:0-500 GCF_001313825.1 Dinoponera quadriceps | reverse complement strand
TCGCCTTTAAATACGCGATTATAGCTCCGATGCAACATACAACTGAACATATGAACATCTAAAGCATATTTTTTACTTCGATTATACTGAAAGCGTCAAGTATGAAGACGTTGATGATTATTGTGGCTGTATTGGCTATTATGGTAACTAACATTCAACATATACTTTATAATAATTTCATAAACTTCTTTACCTTAATCCATTAAAGCACATAAATGCACTAGTAAGGTCAACAGAAAAAGTAATAATTAAAAATAGGATCAGAGTATGAAAAAATATTTCTGAAATAAAAAGTGCATTTCAAAAATCAATTTTGCACAAAATTGTTATAAGAAAATTATTAAATACTGATAGTAGAAGGAAACCGATCAAGCCTATAAATTCTAAGGTAAAAGTTGGAAAAGAAACATGTACAACATTTTCTCGTTTCGTCCTTAATTTATGCGAAAAAAATCACTCTCATCGTTTATTGAAATTCGTTCCAGTCTATGGTTAGACCA
>NW_014567537.1:0-500 GCF_001313825.1 Dinoponera quadriceps | reverse complement strand
CAGGTTAATTAAATGTATCATTTATTTTTATAAAATTATTTACTGATTACTAGTAAAACATTCTTTACATATTTAATAGATAATTGAATTTTGGTAAAAAGATATATAAATATTAAATTAAATTTAAAAAAGTTTTTGATTCGAAAACAACTTTAGTCATAATTATACAGAAATCGTGAAGTTTATTATTTAATAAATAATTACATATTAAAAAAAAATGACGATGTTAAAAAAAATTTTAGTAATTAATTATTAATATATAAGAAAAATATTATATGATTATTGAAAAAAAAATGTAACAATTGTCAAAATTATTAAAATATTTGTATAGAATAATATAATTAATAAAATTTCTCACATAACAATTATAAAGAAATTTGTTAATTTAATGAATATTATCAATCGGCTTTGGGTTTAAGTTGGGTTTGGGCTGCGTTTCGGTTTGGGTTGTGTTTGGGTTGCGTTTGGGTTTGGGTTGGGCTTGGGTTTGGGTTGCGTTT
>NW_014567536.1:11474-14831 GCF_001313825.1 Dinoponera quadriceps | reverse complement strand
GTAATTTTTACAAAAAATTCCGGTTTCATACTTCTACACCTGGTATACTGTCAGTCAGCGGTGACTGACGCGGCCTAAATGGAAAGTTCGGTGTCAGTCACCGGTGACTGACGTGACACTCAACGTGTTAAAGATTATGATTTTATTAGTTTATATTAAACATGGTTAGACGAAAAAGGATAGGACCATCTTAAAGGTAAGCTTCCTTAATCAAGGATGCAAATTCGCAGTCAGAGAAAAAAAGAAAGAGAGAGCTAAGGGGGTTTTGTTATAGATAAGAAAAAGACATGGGGTTAAATAGAGAATAGGTTGATTTGTTTCGGATTATCTCGGAAATAAGGGAAAAGGATGGGATAGAAGGTGTAGTCTGAGTGTGTAATATGGGAGTGTGGAAAAAAGTACAGGAGAGAATGGACAGATATATAGAAGAAAGGGATCTGGTACATATAATCATAGGGAGAGATTTTAATATTAGAACAAGTGAATTAGATGGAATAGGGAGTGTAGAAGGTGTGTGGGGGAAAAAAAGTAAAAATCCAGTGGTAGGAAAGGACGGCAGAAGACTTATAGAATAGGTACAAGAAAAAGGATGGTACATTTTGAATGGTAGTATTACAGATGATTGGGATGGAGAATGTATTTATGTAGGAGCCAGAGGTAACACTACAACTGTGTATTTGTAAGTGAGATGGTGCAGGGAAAGATTAGCGAATTTAGAATAGGCGATAGAGTTGACTCATATCACATACCGTTATTATTAAAATTATAATGGGAAGAGGAAGGAAAGAGGTAGGGTGAAGAGGAGACAGAAGAAAAAGGGAAAGAAAAGAACAGTGATCTACTGGGACGAAGAGGCAATGCAGAGGTATAAGGAAGACAGAAACAATAAATAACAATGAGGATAAGAACACAAACACAGTAAAGAAGAAATAGATGAAAGGAAGGGTCCAAGGTACAATGATTAAAAAGAAGGAGAAGGGGATGAAGAAAAAAGAATTAGGGTACAAGGATTGGTGGAACAGGAAGTGCACAAAAAAGAAAAGAGAGGTAAAGAGACGTTATAGGAAGTAGAGGACAGGTGTAATAAATAGAATAAGGTATATAAATGAAAAGAAGAAAATGAAAGAAGTACTAGAAAGAACACAAAGAGAGAAGAGGAAAGCAGAAGAGAACGAACTGAAGAAGTTGAGGAATGAAACAGATGTGTGGAAATTTATCAATAAAAGAAGGAAAAAAAAGTGTGGTTGGAAAATAATATTGGACAAGAGAAGTGGAGAACACATTTTATGGAATTGCTAGGAGAAAAAGAAGAGAAAAAGGGACTTTTGAAGCATGATAAAGGAGATAATAGTAAAGTGCAAGAGGGGGAGGAAGAAGAAGAACTATTAGCAGAGGCGGAAATCTGGCAGGCAATAAAGGGATTGAAGATGAGAAAAGGGTGCAGAATAGATGGAATACCTATGGAAGCGTGGAAATATGCGGGAGAAAGGCTAAAAAAAGAATTGGTGGAGCTATTGGAGATATATATGGGAAGAAGGCACTATTCCAAGATATTGGAAAACAAGTATAATAGTTTCCCTTTATAAAAGAAAAGATAAGGAAATGGCGGATAATTACAGAGGAATTTTTGTTATGTTCGACGTATAAGATATATGCAGAAATTATAAGAAATAGACTGGAAAAGAAGGTTGAAGAGAAGAACATACTGTCCGAAAGTCAAGCAGGGTTTAGAAAGGGAAGGTCGACAATAAACAATATTTTTATTTTGGATCACCTGGTGTAGAAGGAGAAGGAAAAAGGAGGTAAGGAAGGGAAGGTATACGCACTCTTTTTGGATTTAAAGGCGGCGTTTGATAATGTAGAAAGAGAGAGAGAGAGAGAGAGAGAGAGAGAGAGAGAGAGAGAGAGAGACACTGTGGAGTTTATTGGAAGACAAAGGTATAAAAAAGAAAATAATTGGAAGATTAACACGTTAAGCACAGAGCCGATATTGTTGTGTTTTTCGTTCAGGTGGCGTGCTGGCGCGATAGCGACCACTTAGCGGATATTGGGTTACAGAATCTAAACAGAAAACATATATACAGCTGTGACGATTTCGTTTTATTTCTCGTTTAGGCTGTGGGAAGTACATAAAGAAGTGCATAAAATCCGAAAGTATTGTTTTCAACGTTATAACACAAATACAAAAACATTTGGGCGTAAAACAGATAAAAACTTAACCAAAAAAGTTATAATTTTTTGTAACATGTGTAAAGACAAACTATATCTTTGTTTAAAATGTTTTAATAAAATACATTAAAATACATTAAAGAAGTGTCCATATATCTTAATACTATATTAACATTAATTTTTAAGCTTGATACCGTCGGTCCATAGGAATCGACATCGCCTAAACGGAAAGTTCACTGTCGGTCTGCAGGGATCGACGTCGCGTTTAACGTGTTAAAGAAGATATATGAAGAAACAGAAGTTACAGTAAGGGTCGGAAAGAATTATACGAAGAATTTCTGGACTAAGAGGCGTAAGGCAGGGCTGTGTGATCCAGTATTGTTTAATGTACAATAGATGGCAGGCAAAAAAATAAAGGAGAGAGAAAAGAGTGAAAATAGAACTATGGGAAAGAACGCGAGATACTGAAAAGGAGAGTAAGAGTAGAGAGAGGAAATTCTTAGAAAGAGTAGAAAGATAGGAAATTCACTGTCAAAAGAGGAAAAAAAGAAAGAAGACTGAAGAGAAGGATTGAGGGAAACAATAAAAAAAGAAATATCAAAAAGAATAAAAAAAAGAGCTAAGGGAATTGGAAGAATGAATAGGAAAGGAGAAGGATTATCAAAGAGAAGTTAAAAAAGAAATAGGAAATATAAAAAAAACAAATCAGAGAGGAAAAGGAAAAATGGAAAAAGAAAAAAAAGAAATAAAGAAGATGATAGAGAAATTAGAGATAAGTTGCAAAAAAGTAAAGGATATAAAGAACAGAATAAGAATAGAAAAAAGAGAAAAAGGATAGAAAAGGAAAAGGAAACAGAGAGAGAAAATAAGGAAGAGAATAAAAATAATCAAAAGAAGGGAGAAAATAAAGGAAAGGGAAACAAAAGGAAGGAATACAGGTGATAATAGGGATAAAAGAGAAAGGGGATCCCTTTTGAAAGAGAGATAAAAAGGTTTATGAAAGAAATAGAAATAGAAGGGGGAAGATAAAAATGATAAGAAAGAGGAAATAGATTAAAGAATAGCATTGGTTGCAAGATATGGAGCAAAAAAGAGAATGTGTGAGGAGAAGGAAAATGTGCACGCGTTGTGTGTGTGTGTGTGTGTGTGTGTGTGTGTGTGTGTGTGTGTGTGTGTGTGTGTGTGTGT
>NW_014567536.1:0-11467 GCF_001313825.1 Dinoponera quadriceps | reverse complement strand
GAGAGAGAGAGAGAGAGAGAGAGAGAGAGAGAGAGAGAGAGAGAGAGAGGGGGGGGAGAATATTAGGATTGAAAACGACTTTACATGAGAAGAAAAGAAGATGGGACAAAGGCTAGAAAAAATTGCGAGAAAGGAAAGAAGAAAAGGAAAAAGGGTATGAACAGAATATGGGGAAGTGCAAATAGAAATGAAATAGTGGAAGTGAGATGAGTAAGAGGAAAAATTAAGATATGAGGAAGGAATATTATGGTGAAAATAAAGAGAAGAGGCGAGAAGAGGATAGAATAGGATAAAGAGGGAAGATCGGAATAAAAAAAACGAGGAATATAGAAAAAGAAAAGAAGGAGAAAAAAGGAAGGAGGAAGAGGATAAAAGTGGAGAGTAGAAGAGATAAGAAAGAAGAAGAAAAAGCAGGAAAATAGCTTTCTGGAATATGACAGGAGTGAAGAATAAAGACAAGGAATTCTGGGAAGGGATAATTGAATGGGACGTGGTAGTGTTAATAAAGACATGGGAATGGAAAAGCATGAGGAATAAGTTACCAAGAGAGTACAGATAGATGGTACAGATGGCAAAAAAGAAAAATAAAAAGGGAAGAACATGCGAAAAAATGTGGATAGAAATAAGGAGCTGAAAATAAAAAAAAAAGAAAGAAGAGAAAGTGCAGGGAAGAATAATGTGTATGGTAAAGATAAGAGAGGAAAAAAAAGGAAAAAAAGAAGAAAAAAATAAAGGAAAAATAGAGAATAATAAAACTCTATGTGGAGGACTTAGAAGGAAAATTAGATGAATTAACAAAATAGATAGAGGAAAGAGAACAAAGAGTAAGAATAATAATAGAGGAGGGAGGACTGTAATGCGAAGACAGGGAAGGAAGAAGAATGAAATGAAGGAGAAAGGGAAAAGGAGAGTGGAAGGAAGTAGAAGGACAAGAAAGTGAATAAGTAAGGGAGAAAATTGCTAGAAAGTTTACAGAACGAAGTAGATGGATAATTACAAATGGGAGCACAAAGAGGGGCGAAAGTTGATGGGGACATGTGAGGAAGAANGGGGGGGGGGGGGGGATTTGAGGAAGAAGGAAAAAAAGGGATTAGAAAGGGGATAGAGAAAACAGAAACGTAGGCGTGGTATGTGTATGTGTGATAAAAAGAGAGGAATAAGAATGGTAAAAGATATGATAGATATAAGCAATGCTTGCCGGTATTTAGATAAAATTATCTAAATAATCATACAGATGAATAGATAGACCATCTTTATCTTTACCTAAATGGAAGAAATACAAAATATCTTCGTCTTCATTTTAGATAGAAAAAAAACATGTTATCTCATCTAAAAGTGATCTGATGAAATGATGGTTTGATCCATATTCTCAATTCCTTTTTCGATAAAATGAACGAAATAATATAAACCTATATGTTAATCCCGTATCAGACTAAGCATTGAAGATTAGATTTAGACAAAATATAATTGTCTCTCTTTAACTTATTGCACCAATTCAGCAGTGCAACTAAAAAGAACAGACTATTTGTTTCAATTGATTCATTCACTTTAAGCCCATATCAAATTGTCAATTGTGAAGGCCGACCTGACTGTCAATTACGACTGCCAACTCTTAATGGACCAATTACAATAGACTAGTTACATGACGCTTCACTATAATAGGCCCTTCAAGAGCTGTAGAGACAGTTGTAACCGCTAGTGAAATCCTTCACAGCCAGTAGTTTGATATGGGCTTTATAGAAAAAGACTGAAATAATGACTGCGTTCCGAAAACACAGCGATTAATGAGCAGTCGATGATAATTGGTCTTTTTTGTTAAATCCTAAAATTTAGAGCGACTACGTTGATGAATTACTTAATCGTTATACAATTTTATGATCTGCGTAATTTTTATTATAAATTTTTATAAAGTCTCTCATAAGACTCTCGTGAGACTAAAAAATTAGCTGGATAAGTAGCGCTATTTATCTTATCTTTTATCTAGGTAAATTACAAGTCAAACCATCTCATCTAAGATGAATTTTTCAGATGTTCATCTCAACATCATCTAGTTGAATCTGAAATCATCTAAGGCAAACACTGGATATAAGAGTAAGATAGATGTAAGATAAATGTAAAGGCGTCCGCCTACAGAGTACAGTAAAGGGTGAGTACCTCCGAGGGGGCACAGTCGTGCTTCCAAAGTATCGTGATACCGCGATTTCGCGATCTAAATTTTCAACGAGAGAAGGACTTTCTGTGCACAGATCCTTATTTGGTGGTCCCGCGTCCCGACTTTATGACCCGTGCTCTACCCGATGGCTGAGACGTACGGAGGATATTGGGGGATAATAGGGCGCAAGTAGGGAATGTGAGGAACGAACAACAGAATACCGAGTAGCGGTCGACGAAAGGAGTACCAGGTGAATCTCAACATATTAGAGATAATAGACTATCGCCGAGAACACACTGATATCAAAGTTTCCTCTAATGTTTAGCTGATGAGGAAAACGAACAGCGGAAAGCTACTAGGAAAAGCGGACAGCCACGCGAACATCAGTGGATCGCTACAGGAAAGACTGGAAATGCTATTGTCGGCAAAAGGAAGAAGAGATAAGAGGCATGAGAGGTGAGATCGGCGACTGAGACAGGCAATCGACCGTCAGTGGAAGTTCGTCGAACTTTCGAAAACCTGCGAAAATATCCGAACCAAGGAGCCATGGCGTTATCATAGGCATAGTAAAAATAGATCGAGCATGTCCTCTAGTAAGCAGTGAAGATCAGATAGAAAAAACGAACAATAAGTGCCGTATAGCTTTCTTTCTCTAGTGAGAAAAGAATGGGAGAAGAAGGGGTAAGAGAGTTAGCAGACAGCTGAATACTTGATCATTCGCGCACCACTAATTTTCTCACTATCATATAACTTATTCTGGTGTGTGAACAATCAAGTATTAAGTTGTCTGCTCACTCTTTCTTACCCCTCTTTCTCCCCACTTTTTCCTCATTAGAGAAAGAAAGCTACACGGCACCTATTGTCCGTCTCTTTCTACCTGACCTTCAGTTCTCACACCTCATGCTCACTCTATTCTTACTATAAGTTTTACTAATGGGTCGTGTGCTCCGACGTTTACTTCTTTGGTAGATAGCTTCGTGTTATTGTTGTACGAACACGAGATACCAAGCGACACCGCGAGATTACGAGCGAGAGAGAGGAAGAGAGAAAAAAAAACAACTCCAAGCAAAAGTGAGGATATTGCACAGCCCAGAGGGCTACATCGCCCGGAGCATCGATAAATTATAAGACCACTGATCTACACCGTTACTAAATGATTATCGGGAGGAGAAATCTACACGGTCAACTGCCGAGACATCCGAGCTTTATTCGTAAATAATTTTCGTGGATACTTAGTACAACTTTCAGAGTCTGTCGTTGTAGCCGCGCCGGGAGGATTACTCCGCTACGTCGAATATACCATCGCTCCAGATTCGAGGCTCATAAGATCGCGGACGCAGAAAATAACTCTTCCGTGGATTCGCTGTGGACCACCAGAAAGTCCTCTCATGAAGGTTACCCGTCGGACTACTGTTTTGTAACGGATGCGTAATGCCACAGCATTAGCGCTTATTTTAGCGCTTATATTCGAATAAACGATCATTCTATATAGTACCTTGACGTACTATATTTTCTGATAACCCTATCGCCATTATCTTACGAACTCTCCCATTTCCGACTTTAATCACCGCAAGCTGCTCGCCGCAAGGCTAGGTGAAAAGCATTTTAGCGTTGAAAGAAGCCGTGGCTATCGATTTGACCTCTCGTGGTAAATTTAATAGACGCGGAGATTCGTGCCTGGCGCCCAACAAATTAGTGTCCACGCTCCCGCGGAAATTTAAGCGGCGGCAGAATTTGCATTAGCGATTTGGACCGCGAATATCGGTCGCAGATTATAGCCTTATAGGAGAATAATAAAATTCATATATACGCTGCCACGATTAGAAATTAAGCTATCTGGTTAATCGTTTAGCCTCAGTTTTCCATCGAAGGCCAAAAAGTTGTACCGGGCGAGCTTTAGTAAGCCCGTGATCAATGACTCAGTCTCAGAAAATTTCATTAATTCATTGGATTACTTCATATATTGATGCAAATATAATAAATTATATAATGTGAAGGAACAAATGTCGTTGGCGTTGCTACTATCCATTATATGCGTACAATGGTAGAATTTTAGCTCGGCTATAGCTAAAGAGTTAAAATGATTGACGAATTAGTGTGCATGATGCAGTGAGACGAATTCTATGGGACAGTTTAGAAAGATATATCTTTGGAATGTGTTGACTATCTCGTAACAACGAATATCAGCTGGCTATGAAAAACGGAGTAATGTTGCGAATATCGAATGATGAAGTTTGGTGTCGCACGTTCTATTTTACATCGCATGCCAATATTCGTCGTTGGAAATTATAAAATTAGTCCAAGATATGTCTTTTTAGATAGTCCTACAATATTCGTTTCTCGTTACTCGTCCACATGCACTTACACACACTTATTTATTAATTTTCTTTCATATACAGTGGCGGACATATACTTATGTACAGTTAGAAAAATTAAGTTGTATTCGTTGTATACTTAAACATGAAATAGTTAAACAAAAGTCCATTACGTTTTTTACAAGTTTATTGCATATATTATGAGATAGCAAAACAGTGTTTATCGATTTATAATAACTAAAAAGTTTCTTATGTTTGTTTGCTCAAGTGTCATATTTTCTGCGGACATGTACTTACGTACACTGTGGTAATACATAGATAGGTTAAAATTTCTGCAATGTAAACAATATTTATCAGTATCTACCGAGTAATGTAGGTAGAGAGACGTGTTGTGACAGCTGTGATGAACAAACGAAAGAATATAACGCTAGAACAACGTCGGCAAATACAGCAGCTTCGCAAAAATGGGAAATCTTATCGGAAGATTTCTACAGAGCTTGGGATATCTGTTGTATAGCTTGTTATGAAGCTATATAACATATTAAACGTCATGGAACGCCAGATAATATCCCTCGTAAAACGAGACTACGAAAAACGGTGAGACCATGGTGTGTTTCGGGTCATTATCTGCTTGATAGATCCATTCTTCCAGCATATATTTTTCAGCAAATGGAAACAGTACATTTTGTACGAAGTTCAAGTACGTAAATCTGTCCATGATTCCTTTTATTCGATGAATAGGACCTGTATCATTAATAGTCATAGAATCCCATACGACTACTGACCCGGCACCTCCTTTTACACTTGGTTTTATACAATTCTTGCGATATTTTTCACCTATACGACATCTTACATATACTTTGCCATCAGATCCGAATCGATTAAACTTAGATTCATCAGTAAAAATACCTCGAGACCATTGTTGTTGCGTTCAGTTTAAAGGTTTTTTTGCAAAAGCGATTCTAGCTCGGCGATTCTTTTCTGATTTGAATGGTTTCTTTCTAGCAACGCGTTCATATAATTGAAATTCATTCAACCTACATCGGACAGTTCTAACACATATTTTTATCAAGATTTAATGATATTTCAGCGTGAATATCAACTGCAGTTTTAAATCTATCTGATTCAGATAATCTTTGAATCTTACGGTCAGTTCTTATGTCGGTTTTTCATGGTCTCGCTTTACGAGGAACATTATCTGACGTTCCATGACGTTTAACACTTTCACAACCGCATGTTAGCGCAGTGAAACGTCGCCAGTGGCCGGCAATATTTTGGAAGAAAAAACTTTACGTAAATTCATGAAACAATTAACATTATTATGACGTGCTAAGAAAAGTTTTGCAAGTGGCTTGCCACTGGTACCACGTGGGAGTCACCGGCAAATAGCGACTGGCCTATCAATGGTACCACGTGAGTGTCACCGGCAAATAACGACTGGCCTACCAATGACACCACATGAGTGTCACCGGCATACAACGATTGGCCTGCCCATGACACCACATTGGTGTCAGCGGTTGTGAAAGTGTTAATATGTTGTATAGCTTGGTAACAAACCATAACAGATATTCCAAGCTCTGTAGAAATCTTCCGATAAGACTTCCCATTTTTGCGAAGCTGCTGTATTTGCCGACGTTTAGCGTAATATTCTTTCGTTTGTTCATCACGGCTGTCACAACACGTCTCTCTACTTACATTACTCGGTAGACACTGTTACATCTCTATTAAATCAACTTATCAGTCAGTAACTGATAAATATTGTTTACATTGCAGAAATGTTGACCTATCTGTGTATTACCACAGTGTACGTAAGTACATGTCCGCAGAAAATATGACACTTGAGCAAACAAACGTAAGAAACTTCTTAGTTATTATAAATCGATAAACACTGTTTTGCTATCTCATAATATATGCAATAAACTTGTAAAAAACGTAATGGACTTTTGTTTAACTATTTCATGTATAAGTACATAACAAATAAAACTTAATTTTCCTAACTGTACGTAAGTATATGTTCGCCATTGTAGATTTCAATAATTATCGTGATTATTTGCGAAATAAAAGATCTTTTTGTTCAGTTTGATGAATTCTCTACCTGTATAAGAGTGAATATATGTGTTGTACCAGGCACTATATATCTACAGGGTGTTGCATCAACATACGACTCATTACGACGGGTGGCCTGCTCAAAGGCACGCGCACTAACTTCTAACTTCTGTCAAAGTTGGTAATGTCAAAAAACAATAAAGAAAATAGAAAAGAGAAAAGTTTGTTATTTTATTTATATACTTACTTATTAATCTTAATTATTCTGTCTAACCCATTTGCTTTTTCGTGTTTATAATTTTAAATATTTTATACATACAATGTTGTTCGGCTCTTAACCGATCATAATGCGGACTCGTTGAATTCATGATAACTAGGAACACTAAAACTTCGTTGGAAAGGTATGCGAGTGACTATATCAACATAATGAGTCATATGTTGATGCAACACTGTAGATATATGCACGCCCGTATACATATACAGAGTGTTTCAAAAAGATGGGCTAGCATATTCAGTAATGTAGGATGTATCAGTGCAAATAAAAAAGCTAGAGCCATCTTTTGAAAACGGACCGAACTAATTTGTACTCCCAATAACTTATATAATACTATTTCTAATGATTCAGATATCGTATTGATATCTGTAGACAATAGAAACATATATTATGTTTAAAAAAGCATTATATAAAAAATATTCTTACACTTGTATAAAAATCGTCATGTTCTGCACTTAGAACAACTTCTTTTAATTCCTTTGAGATGCCTTTAACATGAGATAAATTAACGCGATTATTATTGATTGTCAATAATTCGTGTACCATTGCCTGATATGTCCATTGATTTAATAGAGGTGTAACAGGATCATCTCTCCTATCAACTATTAGAAGGATAGGATTAGATTCCTGTCTGAATTCAAAAGAATTAGATTCTTTACTAAGCACTTCCCTTATTTTTTCTGCTAATCTCTTAGCCATGCCGGAACTATTTTGATATCTAATATATGGGCATTTCTTTAGTGACAGTAAAACAGAAGTTATTCCTTGGGCAGTTCTATATAAATGCACTGGATCCCATGTTAGTCCTTGAATCATAATATAAATAATACACATTATTAATAAATAGTTTAGTAAAAGAAAAGCTTATTAAAGCTTATTATATATCTATATAACTTTATTATATATCTATATGATAAGTTCGTTTATAAGATTAAAATACCTTCTGAGCATGCATTTATGCCGAGTGAAAATAAATGTGGATTAATTGCTAAATAATCCGCATAGTATTCATGTACTTCTCTAACGACTTCCTGTTCATCACTTTCTGCCAAAAGTTTTATATCTGCTTTTGCAATAATATTGCTGAAATCTAACACAAGTTAAATATTATTAACTAGCTTATATAAACTAAGTATTATTAATACAATATATACTATTAGGTGTTCAATAATAGTCGTATTTAGCAATATTCCTTGTTCAAATAAAATCAACACACAATAATACCGCGTAAAATACATTAAAAAATTGACTATAATTTATAATGAAATAATATAGCACTACTAATAGCTTATTTGGAGTTTCCATGTCAATTAAATTTTCGATTCAAATATCTAAAAAACTAGAATTGAAATAAAAAACATAAGGACACTTCTTATGCATTATGAGAGTGGTATTATTATAAAGGTAATTTAAAGAATAACTTGGTTCGGGTACTCATAGAGGAGTATGATGATAACATAAGCAATAACTGTGGTTATAAATGTTTCAAACAATAATGTGAAATGAATAAAATTGGAATTCGAAATGTAATTCGGTTCTTTTTTTGGAAAGAAAAACAACGGACGAAATTCATGAGAGAATTTTTCCTACGTTGGGTGACTTATGTCCTTTCTATAAAACCGTTCCTATGAAACCGTTCGCTTTTGGGTAAATGAATTCAAGTGTGATAGTACAAACATCGAAGATGCACCATGTTCTAGAGGTCCGAGAATGTTGTTATGCCAAAAACTGTCAATAAAATCCATAACACGGTTTTGTCCAATAGGCGAGTGAAAGCGTGCGAGATAGCAGAGATCATGGGCCTCTCAAATGAGCGAATTCATTTCATTTTATATTGTATAATAAATTGAATATGAAAAAACTTTCCGCAGGATGGGTTTTGTGTTTGCTCATTGCAAAGCAAACGCGAGTTCGTATGCGGACATCAGCCGATTTTTGAAGCTATTTAAGAAGAATCCGACGGATTTCATGTCGCGTTTTGCAGCTATGGATGAAATTTGGTTCACCATTACACATCTAAATGAATACAATTCAAACAGTAGACTGAATGAGGTAAAACGGCTCCGAAAAAGACGAAGATCGTATTAGCGGCTAGAAAGGTAATGGCATCAATTTTGTGGGATGTGAAAAGAATTCTCTTGATCAACTATCATGAGAAAAAAAAACGATTACTGGCCAATGCTACGAAGCATTTTTTGGGAAGGTAGCGATCGTGGAAAACATCCCAAAATAGCCAAGAAAAAAAGTGTTATTCCACCATGACAATGTACCAGCGCATTCAAACGTTACCGTTTAGCAAAAATTAACCGAATTGAACATTCTTCTGCATCCACCGAATTCATCTGATTTAGCTCCCTCGGATTTCTATCTGTTCCCGAAACTAAAAATTTTCCTAGCTGGAAAGAAACTTGGGTTGAATCAAAAGGCGGTAAAGGCTGTAAACGATTATTTTGAGGAAAAAGAAACTTCTTTTTGAAAAGAATCGGAAACCTGGAGAAACGTTGAAGGAAATATTTTGAGCGAGCGGATTATGAAAAATAAAGTATCTTATAAAACTAAAAGTGTTATCCTTAATATCAACTAAGTTATTCTTTAAACCATCTTCGTAATATTGATGGAAGCTTTTAATTGTGACTAATAAAAATCAACGTAAATAATTCTAAGATTATCTCGACTAGCGAAAAAAATAAATTTTTTCCGTAACAAGTTCAGATTTCAGTCACGTACGTACAATCGAATACATAAATCAAGTTCTTTTTAAGTGAAGGATGGAAGAAATAACGTATTTAGGTTTCGCGTATTTTTTTGCAAGCCAAAATTCAGGCAATGAGCGTCTTTAACACTGGTCTGTCGATGATACAATATCATCATGTTACCAATATAGCAGTCCGTCGACAATATAATATCGTCGCACAAATTTCGGCATATAGTACACCAACAATATAGTAGTATCATGATGAGAGAATATTAATATTAACAATATACATATTCATATGATTGAAGATAAATGATAGATAGAAATAAAAGCGAAACATTCTTAGCAACGGTTTAGCAATGTTACAAAAAATATAAATATGATGGGACAACCACGATCAAGTATTAGAAAGTGACGAATATGGATAACATGGTTGAAAAAGTAATGAACGAAAATGTAAAAATATTAAATAATAGAATTATATCTGATTGAGAATTTTCATCGGACGATGTGAAATTATTATATCTTCAGAGGATATACAAAATTTCTTACAATCAATTATTAACACATTACAAAAAATTGTAAACGTGATTTTTTATCGGGCGATTATCATCTGTGTAAATTAATTTATCAATGTTTGACTTTTTTCAGTAAACAAAAAACTGCTATCTTTGATTAAAGCAAATAAAAACAAATGCAAAAGTTAAAATTTATATGTTCATTAGTAAGAGAACAGTGTGAATACAAGTGTTGCAATAATAAAAAAACTAAATTGCTGTAATTTTAATAAATCCTTTTATACCGCTGCTTATTTACAACCAAAAAAGTGCGGCTAAATATACGGGGTAACTAATGGATGGAACATGTATTGAAAATAAACGGTTATATATCCCCTTCTAAGCGTCGATAGTTGTTTCACTAACTAGGGTTTGCTACCTGAGACCCGTCAATTTCTTTTGGACCGTCATACAAACATTTGCGAGTGCCAGGGTGGGAGTGTTAAGTATAGAAGAAAAAGTATATCTCATCGAGTGCTTCTATACTAGAGGCAAGAACTATACTGCGGCGTATCGTGCATGTCGTAGTAAATATGGATCCAAAAAGATTTCAAGCGAAACTATATTTAAAAAGTATGTTTTTTGATATTTTTTACTCATCTTCTTCTTCCGTAGAATCACGCTCAATCACTATTATGTCGGTTAAATGAGAGTTTATTTATTTTTCAATATTTTTTTCACAGGATTATTAATAATTTTATTATGTACGGCACTTTGAGCGATCGTCGACATGATTTACCTGGTCCATCTCGTACCGTTAAAACAGAAAAAAACAATTGATGAGATTCGAATATATTTTGAGGAAAATCCAAACACTTCAATTCAGAAAACCGCTCAGGCTTTGGATTTAAAATGAGAAAGATTGAAAGATGTCATTAAGTTGCATCCGTACAAAATCACAACGCATCAGTTGCTAACAGAGAAAACGATGGAGAAACGAGTTGACTTTTGCAAAGCGATAACCGACACGTTTGAAAGTAACGAACTCGATGAAAACAAATAATATTTATGGATGAAGCACACTTTTGGTTAAGCGGATATATAAACAAACAAAATTATCGATTTTGGGGACCAGAAAATCCAACCGCGTCATTTGCCGTTCCTCTTCATCCTTAAAAAGTGTCCGCGTGGGCTGCAATTGCTGTTAAAGGCGTCTACCTGCAATATTTTGAAGGAACTGTGACCAGTGAAAGTCACAAAGAATTACTGGAGACTAAATTCTTCCCCCATATAAAGAAACGAGGATTGGTGAAGAAATTTAATTTTATGCAGTATGGTGCGACCTCCACTGAACTCAGGAAGTGTTCAAATAAATATAAGGTCTAGTAAAAAGTAATCCATTATTTTTGTATCAAATTGGAAGCTTTATTTAACATAGTTACAATGATCCGATTTAGGTTAAATATGCACCGTTTTGTTCGATAACTT
>NW_014567535.1:0-1612 GCF_001313825.1 Dinoponera quadriceps | reverse complement strand
TATATATATATATATATATAAAACCCTTCGACTAATCTCGCTTACGCGCATAATGCTTTGTACTTCTTAGCTATCAATCGGGCAAATGATCTTCCTCCGTATCGAAAAAGGAGGTCCTTGTTCCTTCGATTCTTTGTATTATTAAGGATTCTTCCGAAGTTCGATTCAAAGCCGGACGCTACGTTAAAAATAAAATGAGAGACAGAGAAGTGTGATTAAAGCGGCTGTTTTTTCGATATTGTTGACAAAACTTGGAGATGGTGTCCGTGCGAGGACAAGGAACGTTCTTAGAGCAGAGAATTACGAAGGAAGAGGGTTTAATAAGCAAACTAATGGAAACAGATCTGTGCTTTTTGCATTTCGCGATTCCGTGGCTTCCTCAAGAGGAAGTCTCTCTCTCCTTTTTGTATCTTGAAGCCTGGAGCGATATAATTTCTTATCCTTGGTACGAATACAAAAGAGAAGTAGTCTGTTGACGAGTAACGCAAAATTGACAGGTTAATAAGCCTCTAGTCATAGTGAGATGGCATACGCGAAAACGAAAATGAAGAACAGTAGATGAAACTTTGTAAGCAGAAACGTTTCTTTTTTGTTCTTTAACGCCTGCTTGTTCGCGCGAACAAGATTGCGGAAATTAATTTTATCTTTTTGATTTATTCTTTCCTTTTCGAAAGTATAGCACACGATATAGATTAGTTGCGACGTAAGAGAAAAAAAAATAACAGCGAGAACAGAACTGACGAGATCAGTCCTTTTTTCTTTTTTGAGCCTTTAAGAATATAAAGTGAATAAAAGTACTTGGAAAAAAATCAAACGTGACGTTTCCGTTACTTTTTTTACCGCTTCTTCGCTTTCTGTTCCCTCCCTCTGCAAAACGACACATTTGCCTAACGTTTTAACGTTTTACCATCCCGACTTTTTCGCTTTGCGTTTTAATTTTAAGCGTCTAATCCTTTCTCCGAGCGCATTGTTAATTTCGCGATATGACGCCCTGTCGAAAGGTGAATGATCCACGGGATCACTAGCGTTGGGTCCTATTTCAATTATGGAATAATCGTCACTAAATATATACACGTACACGTAGTTAAAAAAAGGGAAGGGGGGAAGGAGGAAAGAAAGGGAAGAAACGTGAAGAGTGTATCGACGACATTTTCGTGACTTGTTTTACGATGGACGACGAGAAGTCGTCAGGAATACTGCCTCTTTCAAGTTATGCCCAAAAACGCATAAATTACGATATGTAATATATACNAAAACGCATAAATTACGATATGTAATATATACACACATACATACATACATATATATATATATATATATATATATATATATATGTATGTATACGTGTATTATACATAAAACACATTAAATAACGTGCAAACCACTGTTAAAATTAAAAAGAAAAAGCGCGCAAGAAGAGGTGGCCGTGCGACGTGGGAGACGATTAAAAAATGTGGAGTGAGAAAAGTGCATCGAGGAAGATCGAACGAGGAGAGTAATATCGGTGAACAGTAACTGGTTGGGAAATACATTTACTCAGTAACTGAGAAATTGAAATCAGTACGTCATCGCGTCTGTTAAATGGTAGATAGTTACAAAGATTTCATCACTT
>NW_014567534.1:0-371 GCF_001313825.1 Dinoponera quadriceps | reverse complement strand
AAACGTGAACTAATGCAAATTCACGTTTCGGCTTGAATCTTTTCGACTAAATACGCTAGTTCCATGAGAAAAGGTACATGAAATCCATCCGCTGGCGAAACTTGCTGTTTTGGGTGTAATAGGCAGAGTAACGTGAATGTGCATTGAATCTTGCGTTTTTTTACGTTAAATCGTGATCGGATGCTAGCTGGCGAGTGTGATTGAAATATTCAGCTTTATTACGTTATTTCCATCCGGCAACCTCGAAGATTTGAGGCGGCGAGCGTTTCTTTCGATTCTACATGAGGAAACGTGAAATAATGGAAATTCACTTTTCGGCTTAAATCTTTTCGACTAAATACGTTTGTTCCATTAGAAAAGATAAAAGAAAT
>NW_014567533.1:464-734 GCF_001313825.1 Dinoponera quadriceps | reverse complement strand
CCTTAATTTCGAATAACTTTTATCTACTGTTTGTGCATATTAATAGTAGCAAAAATTTGTAACGATACTTGCGAGTTTGCGTGTAATATGCGACGTAACGTGAATATCGACTGATTCTTGCGTTTCATTACGTTCATTCGCGTGCGGATGCAAATTGAAGAATGTGATTGAAACATTCAGTTTTATTACGTTATTTCCATGCGGCAGCTTCGAGGATTTCAGCCGGCGAGCATTTCTTTCGATTCTACATCAGGAAACGTGAACTAATGC
>NW_014567533.1:0-206 GCF_001313825.1 Dinoponera quadriceps | reverse complement strand
AACTAATGCAAATTCATGTTTCGGCTTGAATCTTTTCGACCAGATACGATAGTTCCATCAGAAAAAGTAAAAGCAATCAATCTTCTGTCGAATCTTACGAGTGTGCGTGTAATAGGCGAAGGTACGTGAATGGCGAGTGAATCTTGCGTTCCTTTCAGTTAAATCGTGAACGGATGCAAATTGGCGAGTGTGATTGAAATATTCAG
>NW_014567532.1:669-948 GCF_001313825.1 Dinoponera quadriceps | reverse complement strand
CTGCTTTATTACGTTATTTCCATGCGGCAGCTTCGCAGATTTCAGGCGGTGAGCGTTTCTTTCGATTCAACATCAGAAAACGTGAACTAATGAAAATTCACGTTTCGGCATGAATCTTTTCGACTAAATACGTTTGTTCCCTTAGAAAAGATAAAAAAATCCATACGCTGACGAAACTTGCCAGTTTGCGTGCCATAGACGAAATAACGTAAATGTCGAATGAATCTTGCGTTTCATACGTTAAATCGTGAACGGATGCAAACTGGCGAGTGTGATTGA
>NW_014567532.1:0-221 GCF_001313825.1 Dinoponera quadriceps | reverse complement strand
TGAACGGATGCAAGCTGGCGAGTGTGATTGAAATATTCAGCTTTATTACGTTATTTCAATGCGGCAGCCTCGCAGATTTCAGGCGGCGAGAGTTTCTTTAGATTCTACATCTACGTATCATTTACATTCTACGTGAACTAATGCAAATTCACGTTTCGGCATGAATCTTTTTGACTAAATACGCTAGTTCCATGAGAAAAGTAATAAGAAATCCATCAGCA
>NW_014567531.1:4948-7623 GCF_001313825.1 Dinoponera quadriceps | reverse complement strand
TATGTAACAACATTGACTTTTTATGAACGTCTTCAAAGCATCGATGTTTTATTTCACAATGTCACGTCCCTTTTAGTGAAATTACAGAAAAAAAACAAAGTTTGTAAGTCATATTTACAAATCTTTTTAGAGTATAATAAAAATTATATAGTAGGTTTACATTGTGTTCGTTGCTTTCCTAACATTAAAATTTTACGATTATAATTACGTTACAGAGTACTTGAATAATAACTTAACAATCAGATTGAACAGAGGTAGAATATTTTGACTAATAATACCGAATACAAAACTGCCAACGACAATTCAAATTTTAATAGCTGTAATAGGAAGGTATCGACAAATTTTTTTCAACTTTGGTAGACGTTGGACCTTTAAAATGACAAAAAATTAGTTTTGGATTTTAATGATTTTTTATAGGACAATTTTTTAGCAGTGTTTTGCTATATATTGAACTTAAAAATATTGAAAATTACGATTTTGACAGATGAAAAATGAATGAGACATATGCTCGAATCTTTTCATATATTTCGTAAAACAAAAATTTCACTATACCAACATTCTATATTGCAAATGGGTCGAACTTTTTAAAAAATGTTTAGGAAATTTTATACAGAATGCAAATGAAAGTTTTTATTCATTAGTTTGGAAAAATGCTTTTATACATAAATTTTCTGATCTAGAAATTGTGCATATAGTTACATAGTTATGTAGTTATAATAGTTAAGTGCAGCGATGTTTAATAATGTATATAAAAAATATGTAAACGTTTTAAATGCCTATATTCGAATGAGAGATGTTAATACAATGTATGTGCAAGAAATTAAACCCAGTACGCTGCGCGTAAAACGACGCACACGTGTGCGTATGATTTGCCCACGTTGCAATTGGGCACAATACAATCACAAATATTCCAAGGGACCTTAGAAATATTTTTAGGTACACGGTACTATGGTTGGCTGTCTCCAATCATCCCGTGAGCAATTAGTCGATCCCCGACGCACACGAGAGTTCTTATAAAAGAAAATTGATTTCATTGTCAACAGATAATCTATCTGCAGAATTTCTGGATGCTATATTTTACGATCCAGAACAGTTGTAAATGAGATAAACATATTGTATTACGAAGGAAATTTGTTGTGATGTTTTGCATTTTTTTCGACGTTAAGTTTTTCGCCAGTATTATCAACGATTTCTCAAGAATAAGGGGAGATATCAGAATAATTTTTCTTAAAATATTTGTAATTAAATTCTCTGTAAACCAAGTCTAAGCACCGTTGAATTGAAAAAAGAAGAAGAATTGTGCGAAAAGATAAAAATTTTCGAAGAAGTATGATTTTTAAAATGTCAGTTTATTAATAAATGTTATTTCGATAATTATTTATATTAAGGGACACCTCGCCGATGATTTTAACTTTGATATATATACAACATATGTAAAGATCAAGGTTATGGGCGAGGTGTCCCTTAATATAAATAATTACTATTATTTCTTCTGTTACGAAAGTTTAATTAATAAATAATTTATTCCAGAAGAGAATGCCGCATACAGTTTTTCAAAATTTTACGATAGGATTGCAAAATAGTATCTAAATCCGAAAAAGGACCTTTTCTTCATCATTGCATATTTGATAATACACATGCTATTTTGCAACTTTGAATATCTCATTTTTACTTAAAACAACTTATAAATTATTACTAAAAAGTAAATTTATTTATATTTGTCAACTATTATTTATGACAATTTATGACAAGTAATTTACTGTGCCAATCTATTCATACACGTTCAAAAATTTGGTTCTCTTAATAACATTTGATTAATAGTACATGGACAAGTTCCTCTTATTATTTGCCACATGAAAACTCTATTTGTTCAATTAATAGTAAACGTCGTTTAATTACAAAGATAAAGGGGCTAATTAGATCGAAAAATAAAACGACGATCAAAACGAATGCAGAATAACGCAAAAAGGAGAGGATTTGGTTATAGCGCTGGTAAAATAATTACTTAATAATTCTGCAATAGTGTAGTTACAGACACGTGGGTGTTGCGACACTAAATTGCATTAATCATGTTTTATAAGGAAACCCGCGACATAATGGGAACACTAAGGTTTAAACAAATTTTAAAGAAATTAAAAATAAATAGAACAACTAGGTTTTGCATCTAAATTCTTGGGAATATCTATTATAAGAGAAATACAAGTTTTCCAGCGGAAGTTTAAGTTACAGCGGACTAGTTTAAAAGAATGGAATTATTATTTCTTTGAAAATATGAATTAACTTTATTATGCTACTTATGCGGGACATAATATTAGGTTGGTGCATATGAAATGTCGGATTCTTAAGTGATTGTATAAAACTATATATCTTTCTTCAAAAGCTGTTTATTCAATCAAAGTATGCTCCATTCGCTTCAATACACTTCTCCCAACGAGATTTTAAAGCGTAGATGCCTGTCTTAAAAAAATTTTGGTCTTTAGAATTAATAAACTCTGATATCGAGTTTTTTAGACTGTCTTCATTTTCATGGTGTTTGCCTCTTAAAAACAGCTCTAAATGCTTGAAAAAATGAAAATCGGTCGGCGAGAGATCCGGTGAATATGGTGGATGCTGCAAAACTTCATATTCCAGTTCGTTCAGTTTCGCAATTGTTTTGTGCGATGTGTGCGGCCGAG
>NW_014567531.1:0-2845 GCF_001313825.1 Dinoponera quadriceps | reverse complement strand
GAACTTGGGTTGTTGTGTGTTGAAAATCTTCGTCAGCTGTTAGAGGGAGATGATGGCGCTGCAGAAGCGGTCTTACGGTCCCTAAACTGATGGCTAGCACCATCTATAGGGAAATTCCGGTTTCATACTTCTACACCTGGTAAATATGAAATAAAAGTAGACGTTTATAATTCTGTTGAATCGACTGTGGTGAATAGTAGGCTGGACATGACTCTGGTCAAACAACTAATACAAAACATTAATACACATATATGAGAATTAACATAACTCTAACAGTGACAGTAACAAATGAAAAACTATAATGTAAGAAACTCTATGTCTGAGACTCAGCGCCTGACTTTCCGATTAAATTTTAAATATCAGATCTAGAATAGAATATGTGGACGCATGCGACTAGGGAATAATAATAATGACGAAAATAGTAATGCAATAAGGGTGTCAGGTGTTTATAGAGAAAAATTTTGGGAATGGCAGATGACAATTAACTTTGAAATCAATTTTCGTGGAAAGAAGTTGTGGGAGGTTGGAAGAAAATTCCTCAACAGTTTCTTGACGGGGCGGGTATTTGAGGTAGTGACAACTCTTGAGATGTAGGAAACAAAAATTGACCATTCCTACGATTGAGGGAGCTACGTTTTTAGATTTATATATTTCTTTGAGAGGAAAAGTGGGTGGAGATTGAACGTGGTCCTTAGAATGCAAATCACAAGAGAGCATGCAAGATAAGAGAGAGAGAGAGAGAGAGANGAGAGAGAGGGAGAAAGTGAGAGGGGGGGGGGGATAGTCATGTTGTCGAGCCTTTTTAAGTGAGAGGGGAGTAAAATGTGAAATGATTCGGTGTGGGGGTATGGGGGTGAGTTGCGTTAGTTTATGATGGAAAGATAGAACGTTGAATGGTTTGTTTTCCTCGGATCGTATGATCTTTTTGACTGTGATTGGTAGTTGCGGCATTTTACTTTACACTATTCGTAGACGTTTTGGAAAACAACAGGCAGTGCCTTATCGAAATCCTGTGAGCAAATTTGGAGGCTACATTTTATGATGAATCAACGTCTTCCCATATCCGGTTGGCTTCTTTGGGCTAGGTTTCTAATCTTATTACAGGGTGCCGCTCAGCCAAATGCGTCTATTTCCCAAAGAGAACGAAGAGATAGTAAAAGGGAAAAAAAAATTTCATTATCTGTGAAGTATGTATTACATGAATGTTTAAAATATCTTTAAAATGACTTAGTGATATGTAATATATGGAGGAATATATTATTACACTTTTAATTGTTATGTACCACTTTAATGTTATTTTTAAGGTACATTAAGTTTCACACATTAAGTTTCTGTTAATCATACCGTTCCATATAACTATATGGAAGTTATGAAAGTTACATCGGAGAATCGCTAACCTAATTTCTATTCATTTTTATACCACAGTATATAATATCACAGCGTATCCATCACACCATTATACTTCATGGAATGGTGTACCATAATAACCCGAAATGTATAAGTTTATGTTAAATAATATAAAACATCATAGATAAACGATATTTACACAAATACTTTGCTAAAAAATATTTTGGTAAGAAAAGGTGATTTTAAAACATAAATTTATTCATGATAATAGAAAAAAAAATGTATCGTTGTTTACCTTATGCAAATGTATCAAAGAAACTGCAACTCAATCGAAAGAAGCACAGCGAATATATTAAACAATTTATGGCAACTTTCATCTAAAAATAATAAGACAATTGATAACAATACGTGGTAAAAAACTTATGACAGTAATTAATGCAAAACGTTTAATTAAATGGCAGCATCTTCGTAAAAAATTTTTGACTATATCTCATAATCCCATAATCCTATTATGTTTCAAGTTTTTATCTATTTTATCTTGTACTTGTCCCTTTAAGGGGTTATACCATCCTGAAAACTTAAAAAAATCGATTTTTGTTGGCTTAAAAGATAGTTTATAGTCTTAAAAATAGGATTCTATTAGTTTAAATAAGGAATTCAATAATTTTTTAAGAGTTTTAAGCCAGTTTAGTGGAGTGCGCTGCAGCGCCGTCGAGCGGCTCGGAGAAGCTCGGCGCAGCTAAATTCCGAGAAGAAAAAAGAAACACGATCGACAGGTACATACTTCAATATTTTTTATTAACATGTTGTCTAGAAGGTTTTACGCAAAACAATAACGAACATTTCAATGTTGTGCGATCAATAGCACCGAAAATATCTTCGAACGGTAAAATTCTCCTAGATATAGCAGCAGACGTTACTGTTTGTAATTTTAATGATGGATTAACGAGCATAATGGAAATTATGCAAGTGTTAAACCTGATCCATCGTATCCATCACATCATTATGCTTCGTGGCTTCCAGTTACTTTAATGCAATTTTCGATAAATTGTGCATAGCTACTTCTAGTTTTAATAACGAATGATAAAAGAATAGCGAAATAAGTAACGTTAATGTGTTTCGATATTAAGTTAATATGAATACAGTATACGAAATATTTCATTATTTGTGTAAGTATGGATAATTGTAAGTATTATCATGTAATGACATTAATATTTTATTGTTTGAAAGTCTTAAAAGCATCGATATCTTATTTTACAATGCTACGTTCCTTCCGGTGAAGTAATGAATTTGCTGAAATAAAATTTATAAGAAATGTTAAGAAAAATATTAATTAATGTTAATAAATTTTAAGGTTTGTAAATCTCATTTTCAGAGAATGTAATAAAATTATAAAATAATTTTGGTATTGTGTCCTTTATTTACAATACGAGGTCTGTTCAAAACGTATAGCGAATTTTGAATTTCCGCGGGTTACATATATTCGATTTTCGATTTT
>NW_014567530.1:3035-10443 GCF_001313825.1 Dinoponera quadriceps | reverse complement strand
TAGTCAAACCCCCTGCCTCAAAAAATTTTTTTTTGTGTGGCTGTGTAATGAACAGAGGGAAGTTCCATCCTCATGTACTCATCTGTTTCAAAGTCTTAGGTGAACCCTTGCATCCTCCCCTATCTCAGAATCGTATTTATAGCAGGTGCCCCCCCCCCCTCCTTCTGTCCTATCCTCCGGCCGCCGCATTTGTATCCTCTGCAACTCTATCCCATTCTAGTATACGCGAAGTCTTGGACGCTATTTCTAAATTCGACGGACATAATGTCCCGGTTTTACAATTCGTGCAAGCTTGTATACGAGCCAAGGAACTGTTACCGCTCGCTAGCGAAACCTATGTCGTTCGATTGCTTCGGAGCCGGCTATTCGGCCACGCGTATCTCGTGGTCGAAGATGAAATTTATGACACCGTTGACAGCCTACATAATGAACTAAAACAAGCTTTCAGTACCGCGCACGCCAAATTTCTATCGCGGACAACTTAACGTCATTTACAAGAAACGCGGCGAAAACATATTAGATTATATAAGCCGAGTCAAAGATTTGCGCACTGCCATTATTGTGAGAGATCAAAGCGCTCAGATGCAAACTCACGCTGGCTGAAATTGCCACTATCGACGCTAATACGCTAAATTCTTTTTCTGACAGCCTTCTCCCCGAATGTCGTCTTGAGATCCGCATGGAGGGATATAACACCTTTGCGGAAGCGTATCGAAAAGCGTTGTTCGTAAGTAAGAGATTAGAACGCGATCAGTTACGCCTACGAGATCCTCGAAATCCATTTCTCTTTCCTTCTCTTCACGCGTTAACAGCTCAGCAGCATATTTATCGCCATCCATATCGTGACGCGCGCGCCCGCTCCTTCCCCCCGCATATTCTAACAGCCAACTTACGCTTTCCCGGTAAGAATTTGTGCTTATTGTAAAAAAACGGGACATCTTATTTCCGAATATCGTAAACGACAATTCAACAACGCTAAAAAAACACGGCAATCAGTAAGGAAACTTGCTGGTGGCCTCGGCCGTCGAGCACAGCTGAGTTCTTCCGAATGCTCGTAGAGCGCTCCTGTGCCAGAAAATTCCTCGAACATTTATTACCTCAGATCCCCAACCGGGAACGTCCCGACAATAGAGCTTCGCTCGCCTTTTTTTATCGGGCCTATTGCATTTATGTTGGACACCGGAGCACAGATTAATATTCTGAAAATCGGTTTTTTAAATTCTAATATTCCTATAAATCCCCGTCAGGCAATTCAACTCACCGGAATCACGGTAAACATTATAAACATCTTAGGAACCGTTGAAACTTATCTCCTTCGTGTTCCGGTGATCTTTCATATTATTCCCGACGGTTTTCCCATTACACCGCTAGAAATTCTCGACTCCTCATTTTTCTCCGAACATAACGCTCAAATAGACTATGGAGCAAACGCAGTATCTTGGCAAAATCAGTGTTTTCCTTTCAAAACTCACGAAAGTATAGTCGTCCCGCGAGGACGAACACGGGATTTGTTATTCGCATGTGTAATCCCGAGATTAGAACCGGACACGTTCTTCGCCTTTATCCCTTTGATGGCATATTTATCGGCGATTGCTTGGTAACCTGTATATATGCTAAAGGCTAAATTCGTGCAATTAATAAAATGGCGGAAAACGTTGAACTCCTAATACCCACGGAACGCCTCCGTGAAGTTTCTCAAATTTTCTTAAACGTGGCCTCCAAATGTCGCACGTCCGTGCGTCCGGACTTTCAGGGCGCGACAACCTTAAGCGAGCCAAAAATTCCCTGTGTTCTCTTCTCGCAGGTGCCGCCGAGAAGCGACGGCAACCAACACGGAATCACCAAGTAACTCTAACTTATAGTACCCGTGGCTGTGCATAGATCTCGCTCACCCATCAGAAGCTCGCCTCTCCTCCTCAGGATCTTGTCCTTTTGGTCCCGCAGCTTTGCGCGCTCGCTATCTCGTTGCGATATCTATCTCGTTCGCCGTCGGGCCGCACAGCAGGGCTTGTCAATTAGCACAGGAGGCAGCCGTCGCAAGGATCTGTGGCGCCGGTTGATGCGGCATCCTATTGGTTCTCCTGGCTGGATCACGCGTATCAAGGGTACTCTCAGGAGCCTCACGTCAGGAGTTGCTAATTTGACGTTTGCTTGTCCTCGTTTTCTCCCAGGACGACCATTCGGCAACTGCTTAGCTCGCAGTACTTGAAAGAATTCCTTGGTCTCTTCCGTCAGGATTTTCCCTCGCATGCTCTGCGACCGGGTCGCGGGGCCTTACGCCTTTCTTAGCACAAGGTGGCCATCCCAGCTGTCTGTTGCCTGCCGTCCGCCCAGGAGAAGAAGATTCCCCCGCGTCCTTCCGCGTGCCGTTCAAATCGCTCTTCCAGAATCCTCGCTCTTGTTCGCACTCGGCATTTCCCGGTAGCTCCGACATCTTTAATTTTCTTACGTCCGGTGTACTGGCTCATCGTGGGTAACTTTACACCTATAACAAATATAATAGCCGCTGGTAGCATCTCGTGAGCAAAGCGGCGCACAAGACAAAATTATTAATTTTGGTCGCATTCTTTTATAAGAAGGCGCGAGTTTCTAGCTCATCCTCGGCCGGGCTTCAAGCCTGAGTGACGAACAAAAATTTGCATCGTCACGTTTTTAAAAATGTTTCAATCCTTTGGACGGTAGAACAGCAGCAATCATTCGATACTTTAAAGAAATCACTTTGCAACAAGCCTCTCTTTCAATATCCTAATTTCTCGCTTCCTTTCGTCTTTAGAACGGATGTTTTAAAATATAAGTGAAGTTCTCAGTCAAAGTCAAATTGGCCAAAACTAACCGATTGCATATGCCTCACGTGTATTTAATCCGTGTACTTAATCCGGCCGAGCAAAACTATTCGACCATATAAAAAGAACTTCTCGCCATCACTTACCGCGTTCATCATTTTCGGCCTTATTTGTACGGACGCGAATTCACTTTAGTTGCAGACCACTAGCCTCTCACGTGGCTGTATAGTATAAAAGATCCTACTTCCCGGCTTATGCGTTGGCGCTTAAAACTTGAAGAATATGATAACAAAATTTTTTACAAGAAGGGATAACAAAATTATTTACAAAAAGGGATCCTTTAATCGTGACGTATACGCCCTTTCTTGAAATTTAACGCATGGAAAATCAACCAACAATTTTTTGCAAAATAATGACGTGTATTCTAAATTTCAAAATTCTTTTAAGACTATCAAAATTTGCTTAATCAAAAAAAGACGGTATTCAGATGAATTGCCTCAACCGTCGGAAAATGATTATGTCGAATCTTTCGATTCGCGCTTTGATTCCGACCCGCCGACAAAAATTAAGCCAAGCGATAAAGAAGCATCAGTCTCTGGCTCTCCATTTCATACTATACTTTTCATCAGGAAGAAGAGACGCATAAACAACTACGACGCACATGACGATAACGCCTCTGACTCTGAGCCCGACGAACCGCGCACGCGACCGCGTAAAATTAGCCTCCGTCCACGACCCGTTCCCGGCGCCCAACAAAGTAGTTCATCAATCGCCTCGCGCCTTTGTAGTTGTCAACCTCACCTGTCAACCTCACCTCTCGAGATAGCTAACCTTCCTGAGTCTCCTGAAATTCCTTCTGATGGACCCCCTAATCCCCGAAATCCTCTCGAAATTATCCAAATCTCCCAATTCTCTTAATACATCTTTTAACGATACTCGCGGCAGCAACGCTGACAGTCAGCCGCTCTCGCTATCACTACGTCTAGCTGACTCTACTCCTCTTTACCATCCCTTCGCATCTTCGGCGCTCGAAGCGCTCTCGGCCGTTCCTCCTTTGTCTATTCATCCGTTAGTAGAATCTCCTCCTCCTGTCGTCTCTTCCTCTCCTTTAACTCTCGACCTTTATCAGGCCCCGCATGCGTCATGCATCTCTCCGAAACGTGTTGACGCCTACTCCGAAATTGAGAACTCTCTTTCAAAGAATCGTTAAAGCAAGTAAACCCAGATAATCAAATCGAATCTGAAGATTTCGGATCCCTTTCTGAAATCGAAGAAAAATCCTCACTTCACCTTAATACTCGCATTATTAAAGAAAGCAAAGGCGATATACTCGCTCGCTGGGATAATATGGTTGTACTATTCACTGTCCAAGCGTTTCCGTGCGATAAGGGCGCACAGCTGTTAGCTGATGTTAACCGGATCTCTCCACTTAATGAATTAACACTCGTTCGAGGCCGAGTATTTCCTTTCGAAGATACCAGGAAAACTTTAATCGTCCTATCAATTAAAGAAAGACGATCCGTGCTATAAAACTTCGAAATTCTAACCGAGTCCTTCTATTCATTATTAGATATCCTGATTTCGTGATGCGAAAAGATTTTTAATTTAATTCCGACAGGATATCTACGAAAACAGAAACTTTTGATAACATCGATTGAAGTGCCATATGCGAAATACTAAAAAATATTTTCGCTGAAAGATCAATTGTTATCACGATCTGCTCAGGTCAGGTCTCATCATATGTCCTCCGGAAGACGAACAACCGCGCATTATACACGAAAATCATGCCTCCATATTTGCTGAACATAAAGGGGTTACAAAAATATACAATACTATTCAGCAAAATTTTTATGGGAACCATTTAAAGCAATAAATACAAGAGTATATTTGGCAACGTGGCACATATCAAATAAAAAAATTCAACTACCTAAAAACACGATAACCAATGGTTTTAACCGACACTCCTGATGCCTCCTTAGGCGAAGTCGCACTGGACATTTTAGGACTATTGCCAAAAATACGGAACGAAAGTATTTATTTACTCACGATTCAAGATGTACTTACTAAATAATCAATTGCTGTCCCATTAGCTCATTTTACTGCCGAATCTACCACCGCCGCTAATGTCAATATTTATATGTCGATTTGGCTTCCCTAAGGCTATCCCAACAGATCAAGGGACAAATTTCACTGGACGCATAATGCGCGAAATATAGAAACATTTTCAAATTAAGCACTTTAAAAACTTTAAAACTATCGCGTTTCATCCACAGTCTAATGGATCATTAGAACGATCCTATCATGTCCTTTGCGAATATATAAAATGTTTTATAATTATAATTAATAAAGAACATAATTGGAATACAATTATCGTAAGAACCTGATTTGCTTACAGTACCAGTGTACTGTACTGTATCCACAAAATTTATTCTTCACGAGCTTATCTTCGGTCAAGGCGCCTATATGCCTTTCGATCGTCCTTCTTCATCCCAACTCGAAACCTACTCCTACTGACCTGTTCATCCGTATCTGTATTCGAGACCTCCAAGTCGAAGCCAAATTAAACCTAGAACAAACAAAAGTTCAATCAAAAAATTATTACTACCGCCACGTTAATAAACAAAATTTCCAAGTTAGAGACCATATATTAATGTTAACTTAATACCTCTTAAACTCGCAGACCAATATTCAGGTCCTTACGAAATTCTCAAAGTACTTCAAGATAGCAACATTCGCGTTCGAAATTCTTCCACGGTCGCACATCCAAACCGTTTACGCATACGTCGCTCAACTAACCAAAGTTGAGATTTGAAACTACGAAGGAAGGAATTAAAATTCTTTTTAGATTAAATTACCTGTACATTTTTGCTGCAAATATGACCCCTTCTTATAATCACGTTCGACAAAATTTCAAATGTTTACTTTTCTCGCAATCTCCCTCATCGTACCCGAAGCGCTCTGTCTCATAGGGTACGACTGCAGAGAAGGATCGTTCAACATGACCACCATTTTCCTCCTCGACGTAGGGCAATGTAACATTCTCGAGAAAAATCCAAATTCGACCTCTACATACGTCCAATTACTTCATCTAGCAGAATATGCCCAAACCCAAGTCTCTACCTGTCGAAGTCAACCGCCAATCTTCCATTGCGGCATGCATTCTCACGTGTTACTCGTACAGGGTAGCCATAGAAAATACTTGATCTGGATCAAGGCGCCTGTACACGCTTACACACACACGTGCCTTCACATACATTCAAAGAGCAGTCATAGCTGGGTTCCTAACACCACTAACTACCGCACTCTCATTCTGGCCGGCACCACTGCCACTGACGAAACCTGTAACGGGGCCCAATTCACCGACGCCTACGGCTCATGGAACAATGTCATCGTGGAAGTCGTCTCTATGTACTTTACTTTTAAAAACTACTACGCTACCGTCAAGGTCGAACAATACCTCCTCCTCCGCAAGGGAAACCATTGCCAAGCATCCGACCTCGCCTGCATCAACGAAGATAGTGCTAACATCTTCTGGTCTCCACTAACAAATGATAAGTGCCAATTTCAAGCGAATGAATTGTTATATCAAAATTTTGTTAATAGAATAATAGACATCGACTCTCGCTATCCTATTGTATTGGTAATACAAATAAGTTTCCGCCGTTTCTTTTATAAAAATTATCAATTTATTGTAAAAAAAATACGTTACATTTTATTCAAAATATTGTCCGTCACTAGCTACTACTTTTTGCCATCTTTCTGGCAACATTCGGATGCCACGTCGAAAAAACTCTTCATCTTTTGAGGCTACCTATGAATCGACCCAATTTTTTGCTTCTTCGTAAGAAGTGAAATGCTGCTCGACCAGGGCGTGAGCCATCGACCGGAACAAGTAGTAGTCCGAAGGAGCAATGTCTGGTGAATACGGCGGGTGGGGTAAGACATCCTATTGTAAAGCTTCCAAAGTATCCTTGACGACTTTTGCAACATGTGGCCGAGCGTTGTCGTGCTGAAAAATCACTTTGTCATGTCTTTTGGCATATTGGGGGCGTTTAAGCTTCAATTCTTAGCTTAATTGCATCAATTGCTGTTGATAACGTTCTCCAGTGATAGTTTCGTTAGGTTGGAGTAGCTCGTAATAGATTACTCCGAGCTGATCCCACCAGATGCACAACATTAGCTTCTTGCCATGAATATTCGGTTTGGCCGTTGAAGTTGGTGCATGGCCGGGCTTATCCCACGATTTCTTACGCTTTGGGTTGTCGTAGTGGATCCACTTTTCATCTCCCGTCACTATTCGATGCGAAAAACCCTTCCGATTTTGTCTTTGGAGAAGTTGTTCGCACGTGAAAAGACGTCGTTCGACGTCTCTGGGTTTGAGTTAATGCGGAATCTAATTTCTTTGCTTTTGTACCATACCAATGGTCTTGAGACGGTTTGAAATCGCTTGTTGAGTCACTTCCAAGTTTTCTGCGAGCTGCTCTTGAGTTTGGCATGAGTCTTGGTCCAATAATGCCTCTAACTCAGCGTCTTCAAACTTTACTGGCCTTCCTTCACGTTCTTTATCTTCCACGTCAAACTCGCCGTTTTTAAACTTTTGAAACCACTCACGACAACTTCTCTCA
>NW_014567530.1:0-2274 GCF_001313825.1 Dinoponera quadriceps | reverse complement strand
AATCATTAGTAAAAATCGAATGGCACGAGCCAATCGATATGTTTAGGTCCTCAGCAACTTCTCTAACGATGATTCGACGATTGGCCAATACTATTTTCTTCACTTCATCAATGTTTTCGTCTGTTGTTGACGTGCTCGGGCGTCCGGCACGTTCTTCGTCGTTCACATCTTCTCGGCCCTCTGAGAATATTTTGTATCACCGATAAACGTTGCTTCGGTCTAAGGTAGCTTCACCATATGCCACAGTCAACATTCGAAATGCGTCCGCGCACTTAATTTTGTTTTTCACACAAAATTTGATACAGATTCTTTGATCCATTCTTTGGAATAGGCAAAAATCGAAGACGAGTCAAAACACGTCCAAGCAAAACAGCTCTCAAAGATAAACTGAATATTCAAAATGGCCGAACTTGTCGGCATAAGTGAGGGACATGAGTACCAACATAACGCCACAAAAAAATCGAAAATCGAATATACGTAACCCGCGGAAATTCAAAATTCGCGATACTTTTTGAACAGACCTCGTACACTAACGTCAAGCCGAACAACCTTCGCTTTGTCAAAGAAGTCGGAGCGGATCGTACGCGGCTATATCTTAGTACAAACCGATCCAAAACTAATCATTGTAGAAAAATCTAGAGACAATCTTTTTGCCAAAAGAGAACGTATCCTAGATAAAAACCTAGACTCTTTCATTTACTTAAATTCCAAATTCGTGTATGTCGAAAAGAATCTCGAAACACAATTTCGAGCACTATATCAGAATATATGAGGTCTATTAGGTATATTAGGTAAATTAGGTATATTAGGTCATTAAATATGAAATGTTCAATTTCGAACTGAAAATATGGTTTATTATATCTCAAGCAAGGAGCAGTATAATTAATCAACGTATGTGCCTAAACTATTGATTCAGTTTTGCCATCTTAGCGGTAGCTTGTTAATGCCAGCAGCGAAGAAGCCTGGAAAGCGAATGGTGATAAAATCGCGAAGGACATTTTCTACAGCTTGTTGGGAATATAATATTTTTCTTTGTAATAAGTAGCCCAATGCCTAGAAGAAATTGTAGTCTGTTGGTGCAAGGTCTATGGAAAACGGTGGATGACAGAGAGTTTCCACTTCCAGCTCTTGTAGTTTGAGCAATGTTACTCGTGCGACATGTGGTCGAGCATTTTCCTGTAAAAGAATTAACCTGTCTCTGTTCACCAATGTCGGCTACTTAATTCTAAGCTCCCTCATCATTTCGTCTAATTGGTTACAGTAAACATCTGCCGTAATCGATTGCCCAGGTCTCATGAAGCTGTAGTAGAAAACACCAGTGCTGGAACAGACACCATTAGCATTTTTTGGTGAATATTCGGTTTTGGAGTACGTTTTGGAATTTCATCTTTATTCAACCTATGTGCCGAACGCTTGTGATTGTCGAAAAGAATCCATTTTTCATTACACGTAACAATGCGGTGTGAAAATAGTTCGCCTTTCGCGACAGCAAAAAAAGGCATGCTTCGAAACGATTTCTCTTCCGACGCTCGTTTAATTCAAGCGGAACTCATTTATCCAGCTTCTCAACCGATTTGTTTCAAATGGTTTAATACTGTTGGAATAGTACCGTCAAACCTTACTGCTAAGTCAAGCGTAGTTTGAGATGTATCCGCTTCCACTTCAGCTTTCAGCTCATCTTTATACACTTTGCTCTCAGGTCGCCCACGTGGTTCATTTTGAAAATCAAAATCGCCAGATCGGAACTTTTCCAAACATCGACGTATTGTGCGTTCATTAGCGACATCCTTGCCAAACATTTGGTTGACTCTTCGAGTTGTCTGCGCTACATTAATTCCACGACAGAACTCATATTCGAAAATAACGCGATTTTTTACTTATACACGATTTATAAAATTTAATCTGCAAGAAGCAATTCGACAGATAATCACAAACAAAAACGTGTGCCTGAAAAGCTGATGACGTGCCTTCACAATAAAAAAAACAAAAAACTGTCAAAGTGAAATATGAGAGATATTGGGTATCAAACTTGGTACAGGTAATCGGACAGGAAATCGGTGAAGTAATCGGATATTTCGTACTTGATGACCTAATAATTAATCAGAAATGTCAATTAGAACGACAAGTATTAAGGAATGCTATAGCCTTGGCCACTAGCCAACTCGACCTCTTCGCGTATCACTTAATGAATCCGGATACATTGCTACTATAGCAGGTGAAGTAGCGTATATACCAGGTGTATGCATAAGTTTTTTCCGGTTTAACTAAGAGATG
>NW_014567529.1:0-1118 GCF_001313825.1 Dinoponera quadriceps | reverse complement strand
TTGAATAAAAAAAAATTAATTTCCCTTGAAAATTACGTGTTTTTTTTTATCATAAAACCGGAAAAAACTTATGCATACACCTGGTATAAGATGCTTTTTTATGCATCTGGGTACGACCATCTGTTTTGCGGAGTTATTTGTATTTGAAGCAAAAATTTATTTTTTGAAATGGGAATGTTTCGGCAAAAAATCATCGTATCGAGATGAATAAAAAGACATTTTAAAGAGGAAATTCTATATTTTCACATGCTTTTTATCACATTGACTTGCGGCATTTGACTCTCGCCATGTGTTGTTACAAACTCGACTATTATTATTTAATTTTGTATGATGTCGCTTTATCATCCGCCATTTTGAAAAAAAATTGTTGCCAATTATTGCATTATAAATTTTCGAAAACTGGAAATACGAATTTTTGAAATGGTTTATTTTAATCCTATTAGCTGTATTAGGTGCCGAGATATTCAATTTTAAATTTTGAATCCGAATTGCAAGAATAAGAATTCCGTGATTCGTCAGATACGTGGTATTTTAAGACTCCAAACATTCTTTGTGGTTATGAGTCTCGATCTTGCTCTTGGCTTTCCCAGGNGATCAACGGCATGGACGTGGCAAAAATCTGATCCCATACGCGCGCGCGCGCGCGCATGTGTGTGTGTGACTGTATTAATAGTGTGTTTGACCATCTCTTGCACGGATTATCTTCTCTATATGGCGAGGCATACTCCTTATGAGTGTCCGAATTTCATTCTGCGTAATGTTATCCTATTCCGTTTCAAGAACTATTCAAAGTTCTTGTAGTGATTGTGGAGCAGGTACATGATTGTGTTCTTTTCTGCCGAGGCTGTCCCAAAGATTTACAATCGGATTTAAATCTGGATTCATTGGTGGCTATTGCAGTAAATTTTTGTCAGTTTCCCTGCAGAAATCCAGTATTCTTCTTGCAACATGTGGTCGCGCATTATCTTGCATGAATATAAAATCTTCTCCGATAAGGATGCATATGGAACGACATACGGTATCAATATATCTTCTACATATACAAAGTGGGCCATTTTAATCGACCCAATCGAATATTTCGAAAACCAAGCCCAAGAGAGAAAAATTTTTCAGACAAA
>NW_014567528.1:0-4471 GCF_001313825.1 Dinoponera quadriceps | reverse complement strand
TATATATATATATATTTATATATATTTATAATTATATCTATAATATTATTTATAATTATATATTATTATCATATATATTGTATATTATAACTATTGTACATTACGTTTATCGCGAGAAACATTAATTTTACGTTGGAATTAAAATGTTTATCACGTACCACTTGGACCAGCTGCAATTGAAGTTCGGGTCGTCCTAAGGACACGAACAAGCCTAGAAAGAGCAAAGCCACGAACAGGCTTAGCAAGAGCAAAGACACTCGCAGAAACACGCGTGGCATGTTCACACGACCGAAACACACTGTGATGATACAAATTCAGAAGAGAAGAGAAAGAGAGATGGCTCTTCGAACGAACGCGTCAAATCCTTGGTATCAAAGGCGACGCACAGTTCGTTTAAATAGTTTCGCGAATTGACTGACCAACGCGCGACACTGGAGACACTCGTGATTGCATAAAAACGATCTCTTTATCTAACTCATGACGCTCAAGATATTGATTGCTAATTATTGCTCGGTTTTACGACTCATGAATGGATCGAGCGCAGGAAAGCGATCGAAAAGACGAAAGGTGACCGGATCTTGTCACATCGAATTATGCTCATTTCCACTTTCCGTCGACCTGTTCACTCGCACAGCAAATATTTCTTCAAAGTTACTCGGATGTATTAACACGTTGACTGCAATATTCTTTAGATATAATTGACGCATAAGGGCATAGAAAAACGTAAACAGTAAGAACGGAAGCGGTAAGAAAATTGGCCAATCCCAGGCGAAGATTCTTCGACCTTAAGAGGAATATTCGACTGTAATTGGTGAATTGGTGATTACTGCTTAAGTCTTATTCTTAAACTTACGTTTCTTTGCGCGTTTTGTCGCGTCGCCTACAAATTGGTGACGGTTTTATTCTATGAGGAAGAATTTTACAAAGTTCGCGTGCACAAGAGCGATATATTATCATGAATGTAACACGAGTAAATACAAAATACGAATAATATAACATAAATAAAATAAATACAAGTAAACACGAAATCATGCAAATTCATTAAATTACAATTATCTTGGTCTTTGAAACAGCAGCTTGTGGTAAAATCGCGCTACTCGATATTTTTCGTATGAGATTCAAATAGCCCGTGCCATTCGTACAGATAAAATTAGATAAAAGATCAATCGTTCAATACACGTGGGATAGTAGGAATGCCGTCCAGTAATCTGTTTTTGTTTACTATACGTACGATAGCGAAAAATGTTGCGATAACTCGTTTTTCAGCTCACATGCAATTTTAATGCGGTGGTCAACGGTCAATTGTGCGATATATTGAGATATTCCGGTCAATTTGTTTTCCCTTCTTGCAAATTCTCCGGATTTTCCTTGGGAAAATTTGCATTCTCTTGCGACAGAAAAACCGACGAGGTACTCGAACGTTCCACACGTGTCGCGATGTTACATACATCTGCTTGTTTCGTAAACAATCGCTTTCGGGTGACTTCCTGAATCGAAGCCTGAGGTACAAACGTCACGTTTCTCCATCCCTAAAGTAGTCTCATCGAACTCGCACGAAACAATTCGTTTATATATATAAATAAAAGCGGATAATTCGGTAGTCAATCGCATCTGAATGATTCAATCATTTGCGTCACTGTAAAATCCGTGATTGGCTTTCAATAGGCCCAATATTTAATTATTTCCGTAGCAGATACGAGGCATAATACAAAGTAAGTTTGATTTTTTCATAAGTTTGGCAACGTCCGATGTCCGATAGGAGATTTTGTTCCACAATCATTCTCAGGAGATATATGTTCCTGGTTGGATATGAGTTGCGCCATTCATCAAAGAAAAATATCGCGACCTCTTTGTAACTGACTATATTATCGCGCTATCGTGAGTTTACGAAACTTTTAGATAATTTTAGATAATTTTAACGACTTACAAGGCCTTTTTTTGCATAATAGAAAGTTGTATTCATTCCCGAACAAACAAAACTAAATTCCAAAACATGAAGTGGAGCAAGTAGTAAACATGACGCACTGAGAGTCGATCAAAGACGACCGCTATTGAGAATCGCTTTTCGCAGATCGCCTTTCGATCGTGTTTTTACGTGTATGTTGCGGACGCAGATACATGTTAAAAAGACGTGACGTAAACATTTTACATTATCGGCCTGCGCAAGTAGATAGAGGTATGCGCGCTAATCATAACCACCGGGACGATCGAGCGCGTGTGTGCGTGAGCGTGCGTTGCATCATGCGCTTATTATTCACTAAGCCATTGCCGAGTTATCAGAGTCGATTGAATTATTTGCCGAATTCAAAATTATCACGGAAAGAATAGGCCAACGCGACATATATGTATATACATGAACATATGCTTGCAATTATGTCAACTTCGCGATTTGACGTGGTAGCACGCGAGCGTTGGATTATTTCTGTCACGTCACTTCAGTTAAAGCATTATCACTTTGGTCATGAAATAGTATAAGTAATAATGATATCGGTGCGATAAGAAGAATAAATCAACACAACGTTATGCAAGTGATGATATGAAGTTTGAGTTCAACGTAACGTTCAGAAGAAATATCAAACATATTCGACGCTTTTTTCCCAAGAGGTCAGCTCGTAGGAATTCGATACTAAATATGTGCATTCTCATCACTTATCTCTTTCTTACTCGAGAAAACTACTTGAAAACTCGATCTTTACGCCCGGGATAAAAAACAGATCATACACATCAAATTTGCCTATATATAATCATATATGTCCACGATGCAAAAATACTGTTGTTTACAAATTATATGCAAATACGATCGAAGTGAATGCATCTCGCTACTTGCTACTTCATACAGCACATGATATATCGACATTTAATTAAATAACACATCAGTTTTTTCGTATGGACATGTATGATCATATATGTAATCACATATATGGGCAAAATTCATATATGATTTTATGTAATTATATATAATCATATATAATCATTTTCTTCCGGGTGTTACTCGTTTTCGGACATCGCTCGCAGTATATTATTTTATTACTTTAAGACTTGGCAAGTTGCATGGCGATTGGCGAGCGTATCAATGAAACGATCGTTGTCAAATTTGTAGCTACAAACTAATATGATTTCTTTTTTTTTGTATATACTAGCGTTAACCAATGATACTAATTGGAGATTTTAAAGCGAGGTGAACGAACGAGTGACAATGAGTGCATTATCGCGGCAATCGATAACCATCGATCATCGAGTGGCCTTCGTCAAGGACTTGGTGAATGATTATATTGTCTTGCGATAACGTACTATGAAAAGAAAAAAAATGACGTGATATGACGCATATATGAAGTGATGCACCTCCTCGCTGACATTTACATACTCTCGTCGCAAACCGCCGCATCGAGTTCGTTCTCCGTGCAATATTGCGCAATCGTGACGGCGTACAATACGGAGAAAAGGAAAACGGTGATACGTTGGGCCCCGATGAGAGGATAAACGCGTAAAAAACGTCGCGTACGCGCAATCACAGGGCGATCCATCGCGCATAGTCTCGCCGTTTGCGTAACGAAGAGGTTTAACGGAAATATCGTGAGAGATTACTCCCAGAGAAAGAAAGAGAGAGAAAGAGAAGGAAAGAGAAAGAGAGAGGAAAGGAGAGACATGTTAACGCGTCGGCATCAGGAAGCGTACTGATCGAAATCCTCACCGTAATCGTCGCCGTTAGTCCGGTCTTAGCCGTCTGCAGTTGCGCGGAATGCAATTTATACAAAGCTTCCCGAGTCACGTAACTCCGGCGAAGTTGCGTCACGTCGAGGAACGTTCATTACATGTGTATCGTCTCTGCTGCCTGCGATATTCCGCAAGCGCGCCAGCGAATTCGTAAATAATAATTATTTCGATTTCCAATTCGGCGGAGGTAGACGTACGAAGGAAAATTTAAATCGCGCCAATTGAGCGATTTAAATCCTTCTAAGGCTAAGTTTGTCTCGCATACTTTCGTGCCTAAAACATCGTTCTGTCTTTCTTCGGTATATGTACATGTGAAAGAAAGAAATTGAAGCTTCGCAAAATATATATTTCTCATGACATTCACTTCGATATTTATCGATTGGGAAAAAATTTCATTGTAATGACGAAATATGTATTTTTGTGAAATATACCTAAAAGAGTTTTCTTATTGAACGGTTTATTTGCTATGAATAACATTATATTTCACCGTATTTATAAATAAAAGTTTATTTCTCTAAAATACGTTTTATATCTCACAAATAGATTTTTATGTCTTCCTTCTCAATGCAATGATAAATAAAAATAAAACAATACATTTTCAGCACGAAAGCGTATAAGACAAACGTGGTCTAAATAAAACGTCACCTTCCGTCTATCTTCCACCTTGACCTACAAAAATTGAAAAAATAGAAAATAGCAAAAAAAATGGATGCCAACATCACACGGTGTTCCCAGGTGGTCACCCATCCAAGTACTA
>NW_014567527.1:0-2538 GCF_001313825.1 Dinoponera quadriceps | reverse complement strand
TCTGGTGAGCAACGGATTTTTCAAACTCGGGCAAACCTTTCGCCGCACTTGTATATTAACTTACATAGTAAGGTTTATCCTATTCCGCTTTATTCTACGCACAACCTTATCTTCGTCGCCTGAGTCCAGTTGCAAATCTACGAAACACACGCTACGCGTTATACCATCTCGCGCATATCAGTTGTTCGCTAAGTCTGCGCTCTCAGTTTCACGTTCGCGCCTTCTCTCTCGCTCGTTTTCCTTTGAGCCGTTATCTTCGCCGCTGTCAACATTATATCCGCCCTTTTGACGCTATGCCCTCGGCCCTACAGCCTTCCCTTCGGGAGTAAACAATACTTGTTCTCGGCGCGAGACTCCGACCCGCTCGGTCGTCTATCCGCAACGTATTTTACTCCGCGGTAATGACTCTTCTCGCTCACACTATCGCTGGATTCGGTACGCACATTATCGGACTCTACGCGAGATATTTCGTTCGCAGTGGTGGCTTGGATATTATATGGAAAAGGCGATCGAACAGTTTCAATGGCTCCTCGTTGGACCCCTGGCTGCCCTCTGCGTCGCCATTATCGCTCTTCGACAGCGTAGTCTCGGCCGCTCGCTTATCGCATTGTAAATTCCTCTCGCTTTCTATGGCTAGTACTCGTACGACGATCGTCTCAGCGTTCGGTATCCGCGGGTGTTCATGCAAAGTTCTTCGCCAATTATAATTAAACGCTTGTGTCGTATCTTCCAGTCTTAGAGTTCACTGCTGTGACGAATCTGGATGAGTGAAATAGTAACGAAGTCCGAAAGTGACAATTGTGTAGAGTCCGATGAGGCAATCGTATTGAGTTCGAGGGGACAATCGTGTCGAATAGTTCCTATAAGATACAAAAGGAATAATAGATTTGCCTAGTCGACACGCCCTTATAAGTCAGACTTGCCGCTAGGCCGAATGTGCAGTAAAGACCGAGGTTTCCGAAAGAGCCGCATGTGCCGCTAGGACCGAGTGTGCCGCAAGGGCCGAACATGTGCACAGGGCCACATATGCCGCAAGGGCCGGGTGTGTCACAAGGGCCGAACATGCCCACAGGGCCGCGTGTAAATATGCTATAATAGGTCTGAGCACAACAATTACCTGTATTAGATGAATAGTGCAAAGTTACACAATAACGTCTCGAAGTCAATAAAGATTTCTATCTCTCTTTTTCTCCCCCTCTCGTTGCTCTGCTCTCGTATTCTGTCGACCGCCTCACTGCAGATCTCTTGTCGCTTTGCATAACGGCTCTGTAACGCTTACATGAACATCCTTAAACTCTCTTCTCTGACGAAAGCCTGATACGATGGCTGTTTTAATGTTGTCGAAAAACACGTTCGTCTCTGCTGCAAACCTTTTGCTATTTTTCCTTTTACTGTTTTCATTTCGTTAAACAACGTCTTCTTCGTCAAAGCTCAANAAGCGCCGGCGCCTCACCCTTTCACCGCTTACTATCGATATCACCAATTAGCGCTGGTTTCACGTTGAAAATACCGGAACAGCGGACGTATCGTCCTCGCCTCGCGGAAGCGGAGAGATCGTAACTTCGGGGCTCGTGCGCGAAGGAAGAGTATTGTCTTTGGTTTGCGGGCTCCGAAAGAAAGAGAGCACATCTGGGTGCGTTCCCGCAGGATATACTCGCACGTCGCTCTTTCCCCCTTTCTCCGCCGGTCCTCTTCGGCGATTAGTGCGCAACTCTCAATCATATTCCGTATCGCTCAGCGCTCTGTTTCTCCTTATGCTCGCAGGCTGTCATCACAGGTCCGTTTCCTCGGCCCAAAGCCTTCCGTCGTTAGCGGCTCTACCGTCGCACTCGTCCATCTCTCGTCTTCGGCTCATTTACTACCTTGCAAGCACGGCTCCTGGGTTCAGCCTCTCATGGAGTTGTCCGCTTGTACTATTCCTCCTGTCATCTTCTGCTAGGTCCGCTCAGGGCACAGGGGAATACAATCAAAAGGGACGCGAGGATCGCTCTTCCATTTCATACGCAAACGACGCACTGACATGCGCGATACTACCCGTTCATGTAAATGCTGTTGAGTTGGCTGCTCCGACCTCGCCCGGAACTCATCGAATTCCTATTGATCGCTTTTAATCTTACAAATCGAGGGAATCGTGCCTCCTCGCTTCGCAAAAATTCCTTATAATGTGCACACTCGAGCAGTAACGTCATAGCTAACAATTAATTTATTTTTTGTATTTAAAGCACTGTTGTTAGTAATTCATAATTATTAAATTACGAAGCAGTAGTGATCACAAATATTTTAATGTTGAAGATGGTTGAATATTACCTTATCTTTATTAATAATACTTAAATACTAATGCATGATTTTCTTCTTTCCTTTTTCTTTCATTTTTATTATTTTTGTGTTATTATTAATATCAGCCAAAAAATATATACAATCTCTCTTTTTATGGATAAAATTAAAAATATATTTACTAATGATTATATTAGGTCTAGTAAAAAGTAATACATTATTTTTCCAATATAGGGCTTTACTAATCTGTATCTCGCGTTGTAT
>NW_014567526.1:0-2658 GCF_001313825.1 Dinoponera quadriceps | reverse complement strand
TTTCATTTTCACCACAAAAAAACGAAATTACTTTCCGAACAATCCAATATATTTATCACATAAACTGTCGTCTATTACGATTTAACAATCATTAGCTTGTATATTATGAAATACCCATATTACGAATAAGAAAAATAATATCTATCATCAAATGAATTTTCGGTACAACTGATTAAAACTATAAATAAATTAGCTTGGTGATAGATATCTAACGTTTCTAAATAATTTTCAAATGTTACAAATTATTGTTTATTGTTAGAATATTTTGACAATGCTTCCTAATTAGGCAATATCGAAATTAATATTTAGAGTTGGTGTTGATAATTGCGCTCTTGCAAATTTCCACGCGTTGCGTCAGCTGGATTGCGTAAGGACTACAAAAACTCTTTACGTGGCCGAGAAAAACTGCATTTCTCTTCGATAGACAAATTTAATATACGGAAAGTTAACTTGTATACAATTCCAGTAATTGACTAAGGACAGCTGTTGACTTGCTTAATCTTAATGTTAAAGACCGGCGGTTACATGTATTATTAGATCATTAAGTATGAATTGTCCGTTTTCGAACTGAAAATTTGGTTTATTATATCTCAAACAAGAAGCAATATAATTAATCAAAGTATGCGTCTAAACTATTGATACAGTTTTGCCATCTCAACGGTAGCTTGTTAATTCCGACAGCAAAGCAGCCTGGAGAACGGATGGTGATAAAATTGCGAAAGGTGATTTCTACAACTTGTCGGGAATTAAATATTTTTCCTTGCAAGAAATGATTCAATGTCTGGAAGAAATGATAGTCGGTTGGTGCAAGGTCTGGGGAATACGGTGAATGACAGAGAGTTTCCAAGTCCAGCTCCTGTAGTTTGAGCATCGTATTCGTGCCATTGTCAAGCAAGAGGATTGGCCTGTCTCTATTCACCAATTTCGGCTGCTTAATCCCAAGTTCCCTCATCATTTAATCTCACTGGTTACAGTAGACATCTGCCGTAATCGATTGACCAGGTCTCATAAATCTGTAGTGGAAAACACCAGCGCTGGACTATCAAACAGACACTATTAGCTTTTTTAATGAATATTCAGTTTCGGAGTATGTTTTGGCACTTCATCTTTATCTAACTATTGTGCCGAACGCTTGCAATTGTCGAAAAGAATCTATTTTTCATGTCACGTAACAATGCATTAAAAATGGTTCACCTTTATGTCGCAACAGCAAAGAAAGGTAAGCTACAAAATGATTTCTCTTCTGACGCTCGTTTAATTCATGCGTAACCCATCTATCCAGCTTCTTAGCCTTACAGATTTGTTTCAAATGATTTAATATGGTTGGAATAGTAATGTCAAACTTTGCTGCTAATTCACGCATAATTTGAGATGTATTCGTTTTCATTGCAGCTTTCAGCTTATCATTAACTACTTCGCTTTCAGGTTGCCTATGTGATTCATTTTGAAGATAAAATTCGCCAGATCGGAACTTTTCAAACCATCGACGTACTGCGCGTTTACTAGACACATTCTAGCCAAACATTTTGTTGACTCTTCGAGTTGTCTGCGCTGCATTAGTTTCACNAACGCGAATTTTTTACTTATCCATGGTTTACAAAATTTAATCTGCAAAAGGCAATTCGATAATAACAAACCAAAAACGAGGTTCTTTTTGCATCCAGCTTTGTGTAAATTATTCAAAACTTTTGTGGTCGATGCCCAGTTCCCTAATAATCTCCACACTGCTCACATGCTTATCACGCTCAACTTTTTCCATGATTTCTTTGTACATTTCGGTAATTAATCTACCGGAGCAAGGTTTATCTTTGACATCGAAATTTCCAGTACGAAAGCGAGCGAATCATTTCCATGCTACTGATTTTGATAGAGAATCTTCACCATAAACAGCGCAAATTTGTTCACAAGCCTGTGCAGCGTTCTTGCCTTTATCGTACTGATATTGCAAAATGTAGCAAATTTTTTCCTTAGTTATCTCTATTTTCAAAATAAAATAACTTTTGATCCACTTCACCGATTTCAATCTTTTTCAGCTCAAAACAAAGGTTGAAATGTTACATGTGTCTAGTGTTGTCAAAACGATTAATAGTTACCGAATGCTAAGCATATAATGCCATCTATTGCCACAAACCACACACTTTTTCTCACTCAATAATACTACTATATTGCCAGTCGTCCAATGCTGCTATAAGAGAGAGCCGTCTCAGAATGGAAAGACAGACGATGCCCGATTTGTATTAGGTTGATAAGAAAGTTATATCGTTTTTCTGTTGCTCAAATTAATATATTCATTATTTCTTTGTGCGATTTAGACAATTTTGGCATTAATCCAAAGCTAGTAGTTCCACGTTTTGATTTTTGATATTACACGTGTTTTTTAACTATTAAATTTTAAGAAATAGGGGTATATGATGGATCAAGAAAAACTTCATTTTAGGTACTCTATGCTTTATAAGTTCCAACTTGGTCATAATGCGACGGAGGCTCATAAAAATTTGTGCTTCGTTTTTGAACCATCTAAAGTTAAAGTGCGTACGGTCCAAAGATGGTTTGACAAATTCAGGTCAGGTGACATGAAGCTTCAAGATAAACCTCGCATCGGAAGACCGAAAGTAGAGGATCTAGGCCGGTTCTGGCTCAATTGGATCTGTTTTACCG
>NW_014567525.1:0-3446 GCF_001313825.1 Dinoponera quadriceps | reverse complement strand
AGACATCTAGCGGAAAACGCTCAGAACTTTTTACTTCACCTAATATAATCCATGTCAACAAATCTATCTGCATACCACAAAAACTGACGTTAACATTGTTGCAATGTTGCAGCAATGTTACTGCAAGTTTCTGTGCTATATAGATATAATTTTTTCATCTGTGATGTATGAACATTCTTTTTGTAATTTCTTTTTTATTTTTTCACATTATTTTCATCTAAGTCATTGTCAGCAATTAATAATTGTACGTAATATATATATCTTAATATATCTGTCCATATTCCATAACGTACTCCTTATTTCAAACTATTTATTTTGTTATATTATAACTAGAAAAAAGGTCAGTTAAAAATCCGTTTAATAATAGTCACCCGTTAAAAAATATTTCATACATCATGTAAAAATATATATAACTAAGCTAAATTATATATAAATATATATAAATATATATAATTATTTAATATTAAATATACATAATTATGTATGATTAGATAAGATTAGATATAATTGTATTATTTTGCAATATTTGAGTTTCTATAGTTATCTGAGTTGTTTGCATAAATTTCCTTTCCTTTAATAATAAAAATATTTGATAAAATGAAACAGTAAACCTGCAACTGTGATTTAAAATATTAACCCGAACAACATAAATTGGTTAACTAACCGTTGCCCAACTTAACGTTTGACCAACATTAGGGAACGGTTAATTCGTCAATTTTTGCTGTTCAGGAAGTAGTCTATATATAAAAAAATCTATACTTTCTTTCCTCTATACATACTTTTCTTTGATTCAACTCTAGCTTGCTGAAACTCAGATGTTGCAGTTAATTTAGACGTAATGTTAACTTAGGTTAGATATAAACATTTCAACAGCATCATTTAAAGTTTTAAACTTTTAATTTCATTTTCCATATTAACATCTTGTAAATTTTAGTCTGGCTTTTTCAGTAATTTTAACAATTTTCTTGCAATATTCTCATGTTTATTAGCTATAGCAACTAGTAATAACGTATTTCCTTTGTTATTACGGGCATTTGTTATGGCTACAAACATATCAGGTTTTACTATTCTTAACTTGCTGATTATTTTAACATTACCTTTTTTTGCATCTTCAAATAATTCTTCAATTAGTTTCAGTATATTGTTAATATTCTGGTTCTTAGAAAGATTAAGTGGTGTTTCACCTTCATTATTTTTAATGTTATAAATTGCACCACACTTTAATAAGGACTTGCTAACATCTAAAAAACCATTCTTAACTGCAACGTGAAGTGATGTAGCACCGCTAACAGTGGTTTTAGCATTGATAAAGTCGTATAATTTATCATGACTTACATGGTGTAACAAAACTTCGATAATTTCTTTCTGACCTTTAGAAGTAGCAATGTGTAATGGCGTATAACCTTCATTAGTAACTTGAGTAATGTCAGCTCCGTTTTTAAGTAAGATATTTACAATATCCATATTGCCATTGTCAACAGCGTAATGTAATAATGTTTTATCATTATTATCTTTAGTATTAACATTGCCATCTCTTTCAACTAAACTTTTTACTATTTCGAAGTTATTATTTTTTACAGCAATCAGTAGATCATTAGTTAACATTGATTTTATGATATTACTAATCTCCAAAGTCTCTGGATGTTCTGGCCCTAAAACTTTATTAAACCCTTCAAAAACTTCTTGCAAAATTTTTAGGGCCTCGGGCTTTTTTTGTGTAAGAAGTATTGATGCTATGTTATTCTTTGTTATTATAGTACTATAGCGCTTCTCTCCTAAGATAACTTTTTGAGAATCAAGTACCTCCCTAAAAATGTTCAAAGCTTCATCATGCTTCTTTTGTTTTAACAGTACTAGCGCTATATTACTCTTTGCAGACAAAGTATCAGGATTATTAGGACGTAATTTTTGTAACTCATTAAAAACTTCTTGGAAAATTGATAAAGCTTGATCGTATTCCTTTTTATTGTAAAGTGCCATACCCTTGTTACTTTTTGTTGCTAAAGTATCAAGGTGGTTTTCTTCTAAACTATTTTCTTGAATTTTAAGTATTTCCTGATAGTGTTGAAGTGCTTTATTATGTTCCCCTTGCCGTGAAAATATTATGGCAATACTATTACTTACTTTTAAAGTATTAGGATGATCATTTCCTAAAACAACTTTTGCCTTATTTAATACTTCTTGATAAATTTGTAAAGCATCACTATATTTGCCTTGATTATCAAGTGTAAGTGCTTTATTATATTGTGTATATAAGACTTCCGGATGATCAGAACGTAAAATATCTTTTTGTTTATTTAAGACCTCCTGGTAAATTTCTAATGCATCACCGTATTTATCTTGCCCTCGCAGTGCATCTGCTATAAGGCGATAAGTATATAAAACATCAGGATGATCTTCTCCANCAAGAATCATTTTTTCAGTATTTAGTACTTCTTGATAAATTTTCAAAGCATCACTATACTTATCTTGCATAAAAAATACTCCTGCTATATTTTTCTTTGTGCATAGAATATCAGGATGACTTTTTTTCAAATTAACTTCTTGAATATTGCATATTTCTTGAAACATCTGTAAAGCTTCATCGTACTTACATTGATTGATAAGCACACCTGCAATACTATTTTTTGTATTCAATATTTGAGGATGATTTTTTTCTAAAGTAGCTTCTTCAATATTATATATCTCTCGAAATATCCTCAAAGCTTCATTATACTTACCTTGACTGAGAAATATTGATGCTATGCTATGTTTAGTCGATAAAGTATTAGGATCATTCTCCCCCATGATTTCGAGTATTTCTTGATAATATTGTAAGGCTTCATTATATTTACCTTGTTCAAAGAGCACTAAAGCCATATTACCTTTTATTTTTAAAGTTTGAGGGTGATCTGGTCCGAAATTCAATTTGTGGATGTTATAACTCTCTTGAAAAGTTTTCAGAGCTATATCATATTTACCTAGTTTTAGAAGTACTCCAGCTATATTGTTATTAGTTGCAAAAAGACTACCCAGAATGCCAGGATTATCTAATGGTAATGCACTTAATAGCTCTAATATTTTTAACGAAAATGAATATGCTTCCTCATACCTAGCGCTGTTAATGAGCTCAACGCTAATATGAGTTGAAAGATGAGAAAATTCTTCCACTAATTTATTATATTTGCTTGAATAATTCCAAACAGATATTGCGTGATTTAAATTTTCTGAATTCACATTATTTTTATTAAATAATTTTAAAATTTTTGTTAAAACCTCTTCCTCTCTTTTTTGCTCTTCTAATTGTATTCTTGTTACTTGCTGCACTAGTCTATGCAAATTAAGCATTGTGTGTTCTAAATTAACCATTGAAAATTGCTTTAGTAATTCAATAGCAGATCCTAATTTTATTTTGTCATTTATTAAATTTAAAAGCATCTCTGCAGAAATATCTTCAGAGGAAAAAT
>NW_014567524.1:0-1966 GCF_001313825.1 Dinoponera quadriceps | reverse complement strand
AATATAAAAAAAATTAAATCTTTCCATTGTCGAAATAACGGTTAGGAATCAAGTCTTTTAAAGGATCAGATGTTCCCAGGTTCCTCTATTTATCACAAATTTCAGAAAAGCTCATTATCATGTATTTAAAAGAATTAATTTTCTTTTTAGAAAAGAATATTATAAACTTTATTGGGGAAATGTTAAATTCGATTAATTTGAATAAGCACACACACAAACTGAAGTTTATTTTAATTTTATATTTTTGATTGAAGCATTAAATTCTTACTAAGATTTAGAATATATTATATAATTTGATGCTTATGATGAACTTATGATATATTTGCGGATATATAAACTTATGAAATAACTGAAACAAATAACATTTACTTGAGTGCAGTATATATTTTCCGTATATTTATATGAAACGAGCACAAGTAAATCTTCAAAAAAATCTTGAAGACTTGTTAAAAAGGTACCGAAAATTGTAACTCGTTACTTTTTAAATAACGATAACGGTAACAAGTTATTATTCAAAGGTAAGTTTTCCAAGTCTGATTTTCAGTACTGTCAGTACATTTCGGAATACAGTCATAAAAGTTACTCACATCGGACGAGTCGAGATGCTGCGCGTTCGCAGCAGCCTCCGCTTCTTGTCGTCATGCAAATCACCAATCGGCACCGCCAGACATCTCTTCTCACGATCGGTCAACGGTGCCATCTCCGGCACTGCTTCCTCGTCGTTTTGAATTAACAATGTAGAAACGGCCAATGGTGTCATAACACCCTCGATAACGTTTTGCTGTTGCCTGGGCGGCGCGTCATCGCTGTAGTCATTTGCGACGAAACTGAGACGAGCTGGTTGAATCATGATGATCGACTTTTCGTCTCCGAGTTTCGTTGACGCCTGCGACAACATTTCTCTCGCCGGATCCTCGTCGAACGAATATCTCTGGAAGGAGACTGTCCGACGATTCAGTCGCACACACACACATACATATACACATTTCATATCGCTTCATTTGATATTCTTATTTTCTGAATTTCCTAAAATGAAATTTCACTTGAAAAATAGAGTGACCAACGAGTTATTAAAAAATTCGAATAATTTTTCACTCATATATATATATATATATATACTGAGAGAAAAAATATCTATAAAACAAAAACATATCTTTTATTTATTTGATGAGTATTACCCAATAAGTAATCTATTTAATAGTTTGACGACAGATTGACGACAGATGATCGAACGTGATCTGTTGACAGATCCGTAGTCATCTGTGTCCGCAATCTGCTATTGTTCTGTTGACAGAAGCCTGCTGACAGAATCTGACAGCAGATTGGCGGCAGAAAGCGAGCAGGATCTGCAGTATGTTCCATTTAAATACGTTACATTTAAATATGGAACGACAGATTGATTGATTTTTGATTGATTGATTTGACGTTTACATTTAAATATGGAAAGACAGATTGATTGATTGATTTCTGCCGTCAGTCTGTCATTATATTCTGTCATCAGATCCTATTGTATTTTTGCCAACAAGCTATTTCCAGAGTCTGTAATAGACACTACGTGAAATCTGCTTTTGCAGATTTAGCTATCTGGGTAGCGCTTGAGTGAAACATTCACCTTTACGATTTTGAGTGGCAGGTTTCTATTACTTCGAATGAAAATAATGCTACTTTTCATTTGTTTTAAATGAAATTCTAGAGAATATAGCAAGCTCTATTTTTATTTTCGTGTCAATACAGTCGCGTGCAATAGTTTCTACATTTTTTGGAATGATATTTTATTCGAAAAATAGGGTAACCACTGAATCACTTGAATTCAAATGTGTAACTTTTCACTTATATAGAATAGATTCTTCACTCTGAATCGTCGAGTGAATATTTTTATTCGAAATTGAAAAATAAATCTGATATACGCCACATACTCATACTAGGTGTACCGGTATGAAGTGAGCGTTTTTTTGTGAAATCAAAA
>NW_014567523.1:0-1692 GCF_001313825.1 Dinoponera quadriceps | reverse complement strand
GCGCGAGTAAACAATTTTGTTGCGTTCGTCCTCTTTCAGGACGTAACAATATTATGTAGATTATATTCAATATTATGTTTCAATTTGTGGCTACGAATTTTAGAATTCTAATAAAAATTATTCAGAGTATATAATATATATCGAGTTTCTTTTTATTATCAAACACACACACGCAGACACACACACTTAACATATTAAGATAAATATAAACCAATGGCTAACTGCGTCGTTTTCCAAATACCGGGCCAGTTATATACAAAATATTAGTGTGTCAATGTTGGTGTCAATGCTGGAGCCAGTGTTTAACCAGTATCGCGAGGCGTTACACTCATGTATATCCGAATTTGTATTCGCACAATATTGGCGGCCAGTATTACTACAACGGCAATCGGTTTTGTCCCAATGTTGGCTTTAACATTTTTACGTGGAAAATGTAGAATTTTAATAGACGTTCTTTATTTATTATGTCAAGAGAAACTTGATATTTTAGGATAAGAACAATTATAATTACTAGAAAAGATATGATATACTCGTTGAATTGACTTTCGCACGAAGTATTTTTACTCATTGATACGATAGGTAACATAGCAACTGTATTGTTAAACGTGATGAACGATATTAGCATTAATGTACACTCAGTTTCTAAACGATTTGGACTTTTTTCAATGCAAAATCCAATCAATAGTCCAGTAAGAGAACTCGTTTTCGAAAAATAAATTTTGTCATTGGATCATAGGCTAGGTTCCAAACTGCATTGAGAAAAAATATATAAAACATTTAAAAAACATTTAAGAATCGAATGTACCTAGACAACAGAATGTCTAAAATTGATACATAAGACGTTTTAAAGACGTTTTAAATACATAACGCTTGAATGGCGTTTTTTTGGAATGTCTTTNTTTGGAATGTCTTTACGACGTCTTATATTTCAATTGTAGACTTTCTGTTGTTTGGGTACAAATGAAAAATGACACGTCATAAAACAATTGTAATAATCCATTTATCTAGCAGTAAATAAAATAACATTTTAGAAACATTTGATATTGAAGAGTCTGTGAATTGACTGTTAAAGAATGTACATTAAGATAATTTACCGAAAGTCAACACTGTTTGGAAGTATCAGGCGCGCTTATAACAACAAAAGCTAATAAAAAATTCCGAGCAGTTATTATATGTTCGTATCTTATCATAGACCGATAAGATAGATTCACCATATATATTTTTTGGTAACCGTGCCATAGATACACCAGAAAAATAGATAAGCATTATTGGATGTTTTCTATTTAGCAATTAAATAAGAAATGTTTGATACATAACTATATGTAAAAATAATCATATATATGATTAGTGTTTTTCACTATGACATATTGTTTAATAATAAAATATTATTTTTTATATACGTTAAAAAAAATATATAAATATATATATATATGAGTGGTTATATATGATTATATATAATTTTACAATGTATGCGTGGCTACACATTACTATATATAATGTTATATATGAAATATATCAGATCGTCAAGAATGAAATTTGTAGAAGAAAAGGCAAGGTTTGTTGATAACTTACAAATATAAGGAATGATTTTATTCATCAAAGTATGCTTCCATATTCTCTATACACTTTTGCCATTTAATCGCCAGGTTGTTCAGGTCGGTGGTATAAAACCCTGGCGGACGAGAGTCAATG
>NW_014567522.1:0-23949 GCF_001313825.1 Dinoponera quadriceps | reverse complement strand
TAAATAAATATATATATATATATATATATATATATATTTATTTATTTATATTAATTTTTTTTTACCTCACTTCCTGACGTAGTCTGAATAATAATAATAATAGAGAATAAGAATAATCGTATCTTCGATACAACTTGTAATAATAATTAAAAAATTTTTACCACTCGAACTGTTGTCCATCTTTTCTCTATCTACAGATTAAAATGATAGTGGTTATCGTATCATCTGTGGCTCACAGAATAAGTATGCTTCACTCCCTGGGGAATCTGTTGCGAGTCAGATTCTAATAAAATGTTTACAGTAACAGCGAGTCCAACTGCGATGATCGCTATTACTGTGCCATAGAAATCACAGGTGATAGCGAAATAAATAGCCGAGAGAGACACGAGGCGAGGATGAGAGAGGTCTCCTCGCGAAATCGGTCGCGCTCCGGTCGTGATCGGTGATGGCTGCATGTGCTCGAAATCATCGAGCGAATTAGGGAGCGGTGTAATTATACCTGTAATATCTACTTCTGTCCCGTGGAGAAAGATCACCGCGGTTTATCGTCGTGGGATTGTTTTCTTTTTGCAGGAGTTGCGCAGTATCAGCATCAGGAGAAGCAACAGGAGACCGACTATCTCGGCGCGATGTCGTTGGAGCAGCATCTCGCCTTTCAGGGTGGCTCGTCGCAGAGTTACGATTCCGCTTTCGGCGATTCCGCACATCCCGCGTGTGACTCCAACGCGTTCAGTGATTGGTACACCGAAGGTGCGACGAAACAGCAGCAACAGCAGCAGTTGCTACAACAACAAGACAGCTCGCAGCGGCGTTTTCTGTGTCCGAAATGCAACAACAGCTACAAGTACCTGGGCGACATGAAGAAGCACGTGCGGTTTCAGTGCGGGCAAGAGCCGAAGTTCCAGTGCCCCTACTGCCGCAAACGCGCCAAGGTGTCGTCGAACATGTACGCGCATGTACGCAGCATGCACAACGACCTGCCGATATACATAATAGACCTGGACAAGCAGTCCTCGATCAGTCAGCTGTAGTGAGTCGACGGTGTGTTTGTCTCGCGTGTTCCTTCGAACGTTGTTCCTAGTTGTGGTGGATTAACGCGATCCTATCGAAGCTTTTGTATTTGAAAATTCGAACCGTGGATTGTGAAGTTATTTAGAACACTTAGGCAGTACCGAGTTCGTCGGAGTCTAACATTACCAAAGAATAAGGATCATAAACACGCAGAACGCACACACACACATTGTTACGTACATACTGTTGCTACAACGTTATCATCCGAATGACACTCGGAACTTCTCAGATAGATCATATCACGTTTAAAGTATTAATCGTGTGAGTCACATCGCGCGTACGTATGATTTATTGGTTTGTTTAACGAGAAAATTGACGCGATATTTTCGGGAGATTTGTCTTTCTGTCTCTTAACCGCTGTATCGATCAGTCACACGTCGAGGACGCAAATCGACGATCAGATGACTTCTTCGAGGAAATTTTCGTTTCCTCGACACTTATTATTGTGACGAACGTCCAGAAGATTTATAACCGGTGAGATGACAGATAACTCTTAAAATGTTTGTTCATCAGCTGTCACAGCCGTCGATTGTCTCGATTGTTTTTGACCGCATGTGCAATTCTATATTGCGAATAAACCGACGTAAAGCAGCAGCGTTGTAACCCGACTGCACATCGACCCACCGTAGATTTTCAGATTGCCGGTCGATTCGAAACGCGACGAGCGACGCTCGTATTCTCACTTGGCTCCTGCGATCCGTAGTACGTATCCCACTTGTATGTGAATATATTTGTTGCGACTTGGCGAGTCGATGACCGTGTAGATGACCGAAGAGCATGGACGAAAATGTTTATCTCTCTGTCCCCCGATGTCGTGACTTATACAGCCAACCGGGCGATTCTCGCTAGCCGCCACTAACCGCTTGCCCGCAATTCGATTCTTTTTCTAGATTCGCTTTATGGTCAGATGCACTCGTCTTACGTACATCCCGAGGTAGTGTCCGGCAGCAGCGGTATGCCCGCGGACACTTATCGTCCACGAAGAGACGCGCTGGACGTCATGAAGAAAGCGAAGGAGGATTCTTACCTGTCGTCATTCGTCGACTCCGGTCGTCCTCCTCAGGGCGGCACCGCGGCGCCGATCGCCCGCTGGCCGGACAGCGTGGTCATCCAGAGCGCGAGGAAGAAGTTCCACTGTCCCAGATGCAACAGCGGTTATACCAGGCTTTCCGATATGAAGACTCACTGCCAGTTCCAGTGCGGCAAGGAGCCGCGCTACCAGTGCCCCTACTGCACCAAGAAGGCCAAGTTCTCGTCGAATATGTACGTACACGTGCGGCGGATGCACAAAGACGAGAAGCTGCAGATCATCGATCTCTACAAGCAGCTGTCGAGGGTGCGCTACTGAAGACCGCGAGAGACAGCGTCGACGGCTGTGTTTTTCCCCGACGACGACTATGGCGGGAACCGAGAGAGAGAGAGAGAGAGAGGGAACACTGATAGAAAATTATTATTATTTTCGGCGCCAAAAATACCCTTTGTTTTCGTTTCACCAATTTAAAAATGGTAGCATCAATAATTATCGTAATTAGACGCGGAAAAAGTCGGGTTACATTAATTAGAAGTGCACAACCAGAGGCGTTTTGGTTGAAGGAGACAGAATTTCTGGCGCTTACGACCCAAAATGTGATTCTCATGGCCAGAAATTCCGTTTCCTCCGATCAAAACGCGCATCTGGTTGTACACTTCTGGTTAATGCATCCAGACTTTTTTTCCGCGTAACATTTATTATAGCATAACAATGATAATAACCGTACATGCATATTGTCGCCACTATTTTTGTGGTTAAAACGAAAAAAGGATATGTTTTTTCGTCGCAAATAACTATAATTTTCTCTCAATGAGGTTCACAACCGGAAGCGATTGACTGATGAGATTGATCGGACGGTGTGCTTGAGGCGACGATTCGCATTTCACAAGTAGATTCCCGAGATGATAGAAGATACGTGCTATTGAAAGCTATCAATTCGCGTGCGCGTCGCGTTGTCGTGGGCGCGTGTGTCCTCGTCCTTTGTCCTGGTTCTCGCGGGCGCGACTTGAAATTTCCAACGGTGCCCGGGAGCGACTTCACTCGGAACATTCTCCGTTCACTTCGAGCAATAATTTTATACACCACCGCGCGTATTACGCTCCTCGCGCATCGACACCGTGTTTTGCCAGCATGTGAGATGGTAGTTTTCTCGTGAGATCGTGATTTCATACGAGATGTAACGCCGAAGGAAACAGGGACACACGTTGGATCATGTATCGATGATGTGCGCGGTTTCAGTTGTTTCTTTCGAATAAGTAGGTTTATTTGTACAGGCTTTACAACATGTTTGCTCTAGAACAGTGGTGTATTATACGATGCTATTATTATTTTGATTCGGACAAGTTGCAATATATATAGGATCACGCGTCGACCTTTTCGCGGACAAAAGTGTTTTTCATATGATTCCGTATTGATTCGGTTGTAAAGTTAGAGGGAATAATTAATATAGGCGCTTCTCTCTTTGTCTTTCACTAACCAGTAGAAGATGGCGATCCACGAAAGGGTTATTAATACGTACATTAATATATATTAATATATATTAATATATATTAATGTACAATGCAAATCTCGAAAAATGTGGAACTTGATTTATCATAACGAATATGAATAATTTACACAATACTCGCTCAAACGATAAGCAAGTCAAAGGCACTAGTCTTGAATTAATACTGCGTTAATCCTACGGATATATTTACGTTTATACATATTCAGAATTTGTTATTGAAATGTTTAAGAATAAACTTTTTTCAAAAAAAGAAAAAAAGGAAAAAAAAGATGCGCATTCGTCTCCCAACGATTCCTCATGGTTTCTGTCTTTATAATCGAAAATGTATATATTGCTTTTTTTACGACGGTGAATTCAAGCCACTCGTTTATAAACGACAAAGCCGGAAAACAAATCTATGTGACGTATAGATCTCTTTTTTTCTTTTAGCAAAAATGTCACAGTTTTTCCCTCGGACTTTCCGTTTTTCGTCGGACTTTTTTGTTGCGTGTGCGATATTAATTGACACGCGGTGCTTTTCAGGGACGAAAACTTCGTCGAAAGTTTATGATGAACATCAAATGTCTTCGAGGCGGAACACATTATTGGAGAACACGATTGTGGTGTACTTGCGGTATACATTCAGCTGGAAGAAGGAACGATTGTTTTTACCTGGGAAGTATTGTTCCCTGGAGAACAGTGATCGAGAAATATTGACAAGTGACGAGATCTGATGCTATAAATTGAAATAGACAGAAATGAGTTTCTTCACTTAAGTTTTGATACATCCTGTTCTCGTTTGTCCGTCGTCATCCGAGGTCGTTTGATCACTGTTGTAATTATCCGTCATTTGATTACCACTGTGAGATATATTCAGCAATAATAACTACTGACCGTGAAGCATGCATGGACGATAATAACAACCCGAGCGAAGAGAATCTCAACGTCGTCGGGTGCGTGTCGCGGGATCCTCTCTGACACTGTGACTTTTGTTTCCAGGTTTCTGTGCGTCCTTCAGGTTGATGAAAGACATAGGCGGCTATTTACGCTATAGGAATATGTGTAACAAGAGCCTGCGTTTCCCTTGCGTGAATTGTACGAGCGTCTACAGCAAGAAGGCCAGCCTAATGACGCACCTGAGGTACGAGTGCGGCCAACCGCCTCGTTTCAAGTGCCCGTATTGCGGTCTCCTGTCGAAGAAGAACTCGAACATACGGCAGCATATACGGAGGAAGCACGAGAACTGCGTCGTTTACGTGCAAGACACTCGCTGCTCGTCTACTTTTGCCCCCCGTGTCGGTCGTTCATGATTGCATTTCAATAAAGTATGCCATTGTAATAAACTTCAATTTTCCACAAGACCGATATTGTCCAATCGCCTATGCTTTGACCGCATGATCCCGATGGCCACTGCGATCCTCAACCGGTCGACCCTGTCCATTCTTCTCGTGGGATCACGCGTATCGAACGCTGAATACGCCCTTCTGATTCTTAAACAGAGACAGCGTTGCGCATGACATACTGAGAAATGAATTTCGTTGGATCTATCTGACAATGGACAACCAAACGCGTTTTGGTTGAAGGAAACGACATTTCTAGCTTTCATGAACCAGATTTGGTTTTTATAATCTGAAATTATTTTTATTTCAACTAAAATATGTTTGATTGTCCACGCTGAGAGGAAAAAGTGCTACATTCAAGTAAATATTTGCTAAGGAGTATTGGAGTAATTATTTTACTTTGATTAGATAAATATTATAAGTTAAGATATATAAGTAAATATTATAAGTAAACATTACTTGAATGTAGCACTTTTCCAATGTACTACATTCAAATAATATTTACTTCATTCATGTAAAATAATTACTCCAATATTCCAATATTTTTTAGCAAATATTTGTTTGTATGTTCCACTTTTTCTTTCAGTATATTGTTAGGTAAGTTCAATCAAATTCATTTCTCAGTATATATATGTTAAGGTGGTCATAGAGGCACAGGTTTATCAGAAGATCTGTTCCAAAGGTCTTTCTCGCGGGCAACTTTCATTTCGAAAATTGTTCACGGAAAGGCTTACGACAGGCTTGCCTGTCGATTTTAAGAATTTAAAAATCTGCAAATAGTTTTGGTGTATCTCATACAATGAACGAAGATGAAACTAATTAGGTTAGCGATTATTCTTATACCTAAGAAAAATGAAACAAAAATTAGGTGCATTGAGTTATTAAAAAAATTGCGGTTATAACTCGACGACTGTAAGAATTATCTAGGAATGGGGGAGATAAAACACACGCGTGCGCACGCGCGGTATTATAAAAAATGTACAGAATTATATAAAACTTCAAATCGGCATGCAATCTGTAGCAAGCCTTTGCATATACGGGCAATTTTCTAGACGAGAATTGTTCTCGAATGATCTGCGGGGCAGGCATTTCGGTAAATCTTTGCGTCTATGGCCACCTTTACGCGCTCATATAAGCGAAACAACAGTTGGAATTAAAAGGGCGCACTCAGCGGTGCGCTATATCGTTCAGAAAGAGGTTCCAGATACATCATTCTTCGCTCGAGCTGGGTTTCTCTCCCGATGACCTGGATGACTTTTTAATTCAGAGTCACCTGTCGCGCGCGTTCTTCGACGCGAGTTCGTTGAAGGCGTTGATTTCGTCCACTCGGCGAGTTCCTTCGCTCGTCCGCTGCTAGTCGCACGCACCTCCGCCCGCTCTTCTAACTGTCCCTTGTACTTTCAGTTTTCAGGCTCGCCGGCAGGACGAGCGGCCGGTCTCTACGCTGTCCGAACTGCACGAGCGTCTTTCTCAGGCGGAAAGGGCTACGGGAGCACCAGATCTACCAGTGTGGTCAGCCACCGAGGTTCCAGTGTCCTTACTGTAACCACCGCTCGAAACTGATATCGAATCTTTACAAGCACGTGCGCCGTAGACACCGCGGCGAGTCGGTCTGGTGTATCGATCTGAAGCGGAAGTGACGGGTGTGCAGCGTTCTCTTGCCGGTATCGTTCGCGATACGCCGTGTTCGTTGCCACGATCAAATATAACCGACGAGATCACCGTCCGCCGACGTAACCACTCTCTAACGATCTCCCTCGCTCGTAAAGGCTGCTACTCGTGCACGCGGACGTCGTCCTCTTTTCGGGAACTAATTCTCTCTGCGCAGACACCTTGCCGGTATAGAAACGCAAACCTCCTCTAACACGTACCCGCCTGATCCCGGCGATATAACATTTCTCTTCTAACACCTCTCGTTCACTCTCCCGCTTGTCGGGGATCGGCGAGTTTATTTCGAGAGAGAGAGAGAGAGAGAGAGAGAGAGAGAGAGAGAGAGAGAGAGAGACGTCTTGCGGATATCTGACGAGGACCGTTCGTCGCGCCTTGCAGTTCCTCTCTTCTGCTTGCAGACGAAATCTTTCCGTTCGTGCGGGCCTTCGACGAGGACGTGTCGAAGCTGCGACGCGAATCCAAGTTTCCCTGTCCGAAATGCAGCAGCGTCTTCAACCGGAAGAACAACCTGCAGAAGCACCTCAAGTACGAGTGCGGGCAGTCGCCGAGGTTCCAGTGCCCCTACTGCCTTTACCGCTCTAAGAAGACCTCGAACGTACGCGCGCACGTCCGCAGTCTTCACCCCGGTTGCGACGTTTACGTGATCGACCTGACTTGCGTTTAACCGTTCAGCTGTGCTGACTGTGCGCGCGGGTGAGATTGTTTCGGGAGTCTGTTCGGCGATGTGAATGAAACACAGTCCATCGGTGCTCACTCAAGGAGATCCACGAGAAGCAATGCGTCGTATCGGGTGTTTCCCTTCCGACGAAGAATAAAAAAATATTTATTACTTTGAGAAGACAGGATGCTCGATTCGTTGAACTCAATGTCCCGCTTCGTGTCACGTCTAGCTTCGAAGACACGGGAACGAACTGTTCGAATGTGTTGTTTTATTCCGTGTAAAACCGTCTAAAGTACGCTTCGTCTCTCGTGCTGAGAGCCGTAACAGCTTTTACTAAAAACGAGAGTAACTCATGACTTCTTAGCCATTACGTAACAATTGAATAGTCGAACGTCACAAGTTCCACGGTGAACATCGTTTATTCAAGTATTCGTGGTTTTACTTTTTCCTTGGTTGCCGAGAGAGACGAAAAGAGAATTGGCAGCCTAAGGTTTTAATCGATTGTCCGCGATTAATTGATCGAAGGACGCGCATTCTGTGGTGATACGAAGCCGGAACACGAGTTTTGTGAATTTTCCGGTAGAACCTGGACGGTAGAGCCTGGGTTTGACAAGATCGCCGTGTTCAAACTGAATAGACGACTACGATCGGATCCGTGCATTCGCATCTGTATGTATTTGAATTCTCTCGTATGCATGTATCGTTATCCTATGTGTACAATTGTCGTAACAACAACACGTATACGAGTTATTAATTATACTTATGTGTGAATTATTATTTTCTTTTGCTACAAGACGACCACTTCTCTCCCCTTTTCTCTCTCTCTCTCTCTCTCTCTCTCTCTCTCTATCTATTTATTTATCTATCTATCTATCTATCTATCTATCCATCTATCTATCCATCTATCTATCTAAAGCCAGCTTGAATATCTAACCGATCATCATCAGCAGTTTCTCCCCGTCGGAGGCTTTTTCAAATCACCGAGATGGGAGAGCATCGTTAGCCGGCAGGATGTTCTTTCAGCGTCTGTCTCTTCTGTTCCGTCCATGCGATTGCTACGTTAATTAATAAAAATAAACAAAGAAACGAACATCACAAACCGATCATTGTGAGCAGCATCCTTGTCGAACTCTGACGAGTCCCGAACGTTTTCTTGCAGATATCATGCATCTGGGCGGCTTCGATATACCACCCAGCGCGCCGAACATCATGACGACGGGTCGTGTGAGTCGGGGCATGGGCAGGTTCCCTTGCCCGAAGTGTTCGAGCATCTTCAACCGGAAGAATAACCTCTACTCGCACCTGAAGTTCGAATGCGGGCAGTTGCCGAGATTCGGCTGTCCCTATTGCGACTACACCTCGAAGAAGGCGTCTAATATACGCGCCCACGTGCGCAGAAAGCACTACGGCAAGAAAGTCGACGTGATCGACTTCCTTTTCGCGAGTATCTTTTAACGTCCTCATGGAAGATACCGCCGCCAGCATCGGAAATCTCTCCGGCGCGAATATGTCGCGGGATGAACCTCGCTTTCCATCGTAAAACGCACAGGCCTATATTTTGAACTCACTTTTATCGATAAAAGCAGCTATAAATGTGATTCCTCGATCAATCAGGTGGTTTCCAAACCACTTTTAGAGACACTTTTACTAATAAAAGTGAACTGAGAATATTGACTATAGTGTCTAAATCTAACCAAGAAGCATTCCGTTTTTCCTTCGTTCGCGATCTCGGTGAGAATGAAAGGCTCGTCGACGTATTTGTGCATATAACTCGTATTCGCGCGAACCATCTTTCGATCGGACTCGTTTCGTCGGAAATTCGTCTGAAATTAGCCTGAAATTTGCCGATACAAATGCAGTTAATTCATTAAAGCTCATGATTAGACCAGTAAGGTTAACAAAAAACCACCAATTATAAATAGGGCCGGAATATAAAAAACCATATTGGACATAAAAAGCACCCCGCAAAAACAATTTTGCAATTGTTATAAACAAATTATTAAATGTTGGCTGTGGCTGATTACATCAATCGATTGTATGGAAACGGTTACACAAAAAATATATATCACTTTTCCTCATAGCGTCTTCCGTTTATGCAAGAAAAATAAACATTATAGTTTATTGAAGGTCGATTCAGCCTACGGTTGGATCATTGAGGTTGACAAAAGATTAACAATTGCAAGTAGGACTGGAGCATGAAAGACTATATATAAAATGTAGGAATCAATTTTGCAATAAATTGTTATAAACAAATTGTTAAATGTTGATTGCGGGACAAGGCTGATTACGCTAATCGATTCTATGGAGAGAGTTACATAAAAAACGTGTATCACTTTTCCTTGTAGCATCCTCCGTTTGTGCAATAAAAAAAATATATAAATATTATAGTTTATTGAAAGTTGCTTCAACCCAGGTTCAGTAAGATTAGCAAAAAACAATTATTGGGAATAAAAGCATAGGAAAATATTTCTAACATAAAAAGCACATTACAAGATTCAAATTCACAAAAAAAAAATTATAAACCTTTCTCTAAAAATAATTGCAAAATTGATTTTTGTAATGTGCTTTTTATGTCAGAAATGTCTTCCTCTGCTTTAATTTCCAATTATTATTTTTTTCTAATCTGATTTAACTTGGACTGGAGCGACTTTTAATAAACGTAATGTTTATTTATTTTTTTTTATATAAACGGAGGACGCTACGAGGGAAAGTGACATATATTTTTTATGTAACTTCTTCCATAGAATCGATTAGCATAGTCAGTTTTGTCCTACAGGCAACATTTAATAATTTGTTTATAGCAATTTATTGCTAAGTTAATTTTTGCGGGATACCTTTTATATATAATATGATTTTTCATGCTCTAGTCCTATTTGCAATTGTTGGTCTTTGGCTAACTTTAATGGTCTAGCCATGGGCTGGAGCGACTTTCAATAAACCATAATGTTTATTTATTTATTTTTTTATATAAACGGAAGACACTATGAGGAAAAATAATACATATTTTTTCACGTAACTTTTTCCGTGGAATCGATTGGCGTAATCAGTTTTGTTCTACAGCCAACATTTAACAATTTGTTTGTAAAAATTTATTGCAAAATTGGCTTTTGCGGAGTACTTTTTATATCCAATATGGTTTTTCATGCTCCGGTCCTATTTGCCGTTGTTGGTTTTTTATCAAGCTTATTGGTCCAGCCATGGGCTTTAATGTGTTAATGTCTACGCAGTATCCACTCTTTACCGAGAATCTTTCGAACAAAGTCGCACACCTATAAAGTCTTCCTTCATATCGCATATCTCGATTATCTGCCGTTTTTATTGCCCAACTGGAGGCTCGGCGAACGCGTTCTCGCACCGGCCGATTTCTCTTTCCCTCTGTACGGAGATATATACATCACCGTCCCTGTTTGACACCATTAGAAAACAAAAAGAAAGAAAACTGCAACTCGAAGAATCGTTTGACACGCACGAACCGTCGATCACCCCTTCCCCACCTTTGCGCCGTCTTCGTGCCTGAAGATACCGGTGGCTCTATGAGAGGAGCTTTGACGCGAGCGGCGCGTCTGCTTTGTGTTGCAGGCCTGAATTACTGTATGTTCGCCGCGATGCCGTCCGTCACGCGAAGCTACGTTCTCCAGTCTTACGACCCGTCGGCGATCACGACGACGAGCACGACGACGGCGATCTCGGCGTCGATGATCGACGCGGGGAGGAACGCCCGGGTGCTCAGCGGGAAGTTTCCCTGTTCGAACTGCAGCAGCGTCTTCAGTCGCAAGGGCGGTCTGACCTACCATCAGAAATTTGAGTGCGGTCAGAAGCCGCGCTTCAATTGCCCCTACTGCGTCTACCGCGCCCGGCACATTTCGAACGCGCGCCGCCACGTGCGCAAGTGCCACCCCGGCCGGGACGTGTACACGGTCGACCTGTGCAAGGTGCTGCAGCCGCGCGACCCTTGAGACCAGGCGAGCCGTCGCGGGACCGTCACCCCTCGTTGTCTCGAAGAACACGCGACGACGCCGCCGCCTGGAGCCTCGCTCGTCTCGCGCGAAACGCGACGTCGCGCGAAGATCTCGAAGTGAACCCGCACGCCCAGGAAGAACGGTAGAGACCGAAGACTTTATTTTTAGCGAGCGATTTCGCTCGAGACAATGAGGAGTTGAGATTCTGTATTGTATCGACACGGGTCCCTCTTCTCTTTTCCAGAGGTGCTGGCAATCCCGGAGCTTCCGTCGCGTGCGAATCTCGGTACTTGCTCGGTCGACTCGAAGAGAAGTTTCGCTCGCAGCCATGAGCGCCGAAGATGTGTGTGGCGGCGTTTCACCTCGCTCGCGTCTTGAAGAGTGTATGTGTGTGTGTGTGTGTGTGTATCAGCGTGATTCCGTGAGCAGAGAGAGATCTCTTTTGGACGATTGATCTTCGACTTCGTTGTAGAATGCTGCACGATGGGGGGGATCAGTGCCAAATAGTGTTTTCCGATTTCAGCCGTGATTTGGGTTTCGCGACGATTCGGGCGTGCCCGACTACATCAGACACCGAATGATTCATGGAGAAAATTTGTAAAAAGAGGTTGCAAAGATTTCTTACTGTTGGAACTGTAAAAACTTAGATTTTTGAATCGTGATACTCAACACAGTGATTACACTTATACTTTAGTTACAGATGATTGCGAAAAATACTTTTAGCTGTACACGAGTGAGTTTCGAAAAGTTGAGTTGCGGCTTCACCGCATGGAGAATTATTGTATAAATAGAATAAATAGGATGTAACACTTCTACACAATGTATGATAATATTTTTCTGACGTCTTGACGTGTGCAAACATTGTTAATCTGAATATGGACGTTTCGTTACCCGCTTTCATGAATAATCCGTCTGTAGAAAAAATTAACTGAGAGCTCATATCGCTTCCGACGCAGCGTAAACGTTCAGAATGTCTTGAAGATATCCTGAAGATGTATAAAACAAGATAGATATCCTTCGGGCGTCTTTAAAATATCTTTTGGACACTAATGTTATGTGGATTATTATTGAATATACGTTTTAAATAATTGTTATGGTTTCTATAAAGGTATTATTGGTCGAAAGAACCATTATTTATTATTATTATAAAAAAATTAACAATCCCTGTTCAAATATTATTAACTTTTGTAATGAATCAGTACCTCTTGTATATTAGAACAAAGAATTTCCTAATGTTTGCAATCGCATTGCCATATCTTATTATGGTTACTTTTAGAGATTATTCTTATTAGTGTCGAGTAAAATTTTCACTCGCTACTGATTGGCTAACAATTTTGAATGTGCATTCAAGAATATTTAATAATACATATGTAAATATATAATATTAGTACGTATTTTATATAACAAATACACGTTTGAAAATATTGGGTTACTTTTAGAAGAAAGACATTGATACATATACGTTTTATTTAATTTGTAAATGCGCGTTCAAAATCATGTTATTCGTTACTTGCGAAAATTTAGCTCGAGACTAATTTTTACTAAGGCTGTAAACATTCGGATAATTTAATATCAATAAATTATCTGAAATCTAAATAAAAATTTGGTATTTGAATTAAGAAGGAAATTTAAATAATCTTTATATAATTATACGATCAAGTTGTATGTGATTGGATTATTCGGATGATAATTCGAATTTTGCTATTCAAAGATTTAAATCTACTTGAAGAGTAAATCAAATTTTACCAAATTTATATAAAATCGTAAATTCAGATATTATTGGAGATTATTTAGTGTGAGAAATTAGATGAAAGATTAGACGAAAAATAAATAACGATGCGCATTTTGCCGAAGTGCCAAAATTGACTGAAATTATACATATAAATGATATATAGACGGATTCAAATCTATAATACATGTTTACAGCTTTAATTTTTACCATTTGACGCTTATCATGTTGCTCTTTAACCCTTGTAACAGGCAAGTCTGAGTTAACTCGTGCAAGCGGCACTGGCAAAATTGTGCAAGCCCGAGTTATCTCGGATTAGCGTTTTATTTTATATTGCCATGATTCGTACTAACTCGGGTAGGAAAAATAATTACATTAAAGTTATGATAACACAATATTGAAAAACTATTTTATTAGTATTTACATTGTAATGTAATCGTCAGGCGACAAACCGTGCGTTAAATGGGGTTAAACTCTACATTAAGTTCGTAATCTTGCTCTGATGAAACTTAATACATGGTGATCAGAATTGGTGGTATGGTCGAATAAAGGAATAATATTTTATATAAAGGCAAGCTGAAAAATGTTTTTTCTTTTTTTAATAGGAAATAGGAGGGTATTAAGTTTCCAATTGTCAATTCCCTCGATAACTAAGCCAAGTAGAAAAAAAAATATTTAATTTTATATTTCCGGTTTATTTTACGAGAGGAATTATATATGATGCTGGAGATACCACCGATCCTGCTATCACCTTGTGTTGCGGTGTAGCAATTATAAAATAGTATCTGATGAGAATATAATATTGTAAAACACAGTAATTAAGATCACAAAGTAGAGCCTTTATTTGCACGCATAGTCAAAATCCTACGAAGATTTTAATGTCTCAGGTTTTTTACAACTTTAACATTAAAGAGAACATTGTGATAGTTCAGTATTATTAATTTTAAGATGTATATTTTCTTTGAGTGTGTATTTGCAAATTATATTATTCACTTTGCGTCCTTTATAGGCGATTTTAAGACGTCTCCTATATGTTGTATCAACTTTTAGGTTTTTGATTTGTTGCCTCGTACGTTGAGAAAAACCACAAATGTGACTCGTCCAGCGGACAGTTTTTGCTTTTGTTTTATACGGTTCTGCGCAAATTGCGCCTATCGCATTATGTTTCATGTGTACCAAATAAAACACCATCACACTGAATATCCACACCTGTGTTTCATTTCTTGCATTTCGGAATCTTTGCCGTGCCGTACGATTCACACGTACACGCGTATATGCACTTACTTTCATGTGTACTCATACACATGCGAACAATTGAAATCGGAAAGTGCGCGGATACGTGCGAACCCTATTTAACAAATCAGTCGCAACGGTGGGACTCCTCGTCATCGTGCCACGTGATTAACGTATCGAAAAGAGGACGCGTAGGATCGAGTCGATTATTAGAACGCATTAGTGGACATACGGTCTGTAATGAGCAACTATTGAAAGTAAGAAGTACGAAACAAAAATATACTTGATTTAATATTTTAGGCTTTGGCGATGCGGAGAAATGTTTAATTTGATTTCCGAGCGCCATGTCCTTCATCGATTTGTTTGGAAAACAAATCCACGGAAGGACGTGGCACGAACTCGGGAACTAAATTAAGCAAAATTAAGATTATACTTTTCAACAGATTGCACGGGATTTATTCGACGTCGCGAGTCTATAGTGGCGTCTCCAGTGTCGGACACGTTTGATACTTTCCGACTTTAACACTTTGCGGGCCGCTGTCACGCTGACGTGACTTTTGCTCGCCAATGGTTATCGGCCGCTGTCACGCTGGCGTGACTTTTGCTCGCCAGCTGGCGTGATGGTTTGACGATCAGGAAACATTGTTTTCAACTGTTTTCCTTATTTTAGTGCCTTCTTTAATAATAATTATATACCAACTACTTATGTATCGAAAAATTGCGTAAATATCACCGTTGGTGAGCAGTAGAACCTGCGTGAATCTCGCCGGCGGCAGCGTAACGGCGCTTCGATAAATGCGCGGCCCGCAAAGTGTTAAGCTTGGTCTCAGCGTTTCGACGATTCGGTGGATTCTCACGGCGCGCGTATCATCGAAATGTTCACAAATTACCAAATCGCGTCGAGACCACCGCGAGCGGGCTGATCATTATTGACGACACTTCCCTCTCGCTTTTGTTTCAGGGTTAATGGTATTTCCGGTTGTAACCCGCATTCCGGTGTGCAACGTGGCAACGGAACGGCTAGCGCAATCACAGTATGTGATAACGCAGTGTAAGCGAATGCGGGAACTGTGTGTTGTCGCAGAATGAGGAAACGCACGATGAGGAAGCACGGAATGAGCAAACGCAGGATAGGAAATGGCAAAATAAGCAAACGCTGGATGAGCCTCAAGCCCTCGCTGTCAACGACAGTTCCTCCGCCAAGAGACAGAGGTTCCCCTGTCCCAATTGCACGAGTATCTATGGTCGTAAGAGTAATCTTCAGTATTACTTGAATTTCGAGTGCGGCCAGCTGCCCAGGTTCAATAGTCTTTACTGCCAATATCGTACCAGGCATCAGTCAAACGTGCGCGCACACGTGTGCAGGAAGCACCATGGTTGCAGCATATACGCTATCGATGTGTGCAAATTGCTGGAAAACTCTTGTACTCAGGTAGTTTAATACGCGCCGCGATCGAGAGGTCTTCTCTTGNGTTTTTAAGTTTCTGCTTAAGATTTATATATTAATATTTTTTCTGTATTTATAATATATTATCTTTTGTTCTATAGATACGTATATAATTTTGTATTTAATTGTTTAATTATTGTGCTTTGTTGTGTAGAATACGTTGATTTTACGACTAATCCTTCATTGTTGAAGATTATAATTTCGTCGTGTTAGGTGTAATTTTGTGCAATTAGGTCGGATATTTATATTTATATTTATTTTAATAGATTTATAAGAGTTGCTTTTTGATCGGTTATGCATTACATACATTTTTTGGTTAGTAACTGTTGAAAATAAATTTGGAAGGTTTTATATAATATAGATATTTATTTTCTAGGATTCTTACAATGTTTCTTTCAAAATTTTCCAAATTTTATAATTGAAATTCGAATGATTCTTAATTTTATTTTATGATTTATAAACTTTTATGGATAGAAAATATTAAGAGGACTTTGCACAATAAATATATATTAATTTGCATTCATTCACATTTTAAAATATTTTCATTTTACCTGGATTTTCTAATACATTGCTTGGAAAATCAGGAAATTCTTAGAGAATTTTTTTCGACAAACACCTTGTGGGTGTACCTCGGGAGGAAAATTTTTAAAATTTTGAAATTTTAACATGAATACGACCCATGAGGGCGACCTATTTAAAATATTTTAAACTGTGGCAAAATGGATCGCATAAATTTATCGAAGAAAAGACGTAAAAGGTTATGTATTGCTTAAATTAAGACTAGTCTATGTTCTTTGATCCTCAAGGATGGTTGATAGTATTTCATATGTTTGCGTTCGGAAACTATCTGCATTCGAAGTGAAATCTGCCTTTACCGCTATTCATTCTACTCTACTATATCCTCAGGATGGTATTTCCGAACGCAATTTAGATGTTGTGTGTTATGTTCATTGTGTCGAAAAAATAACTATATATGAATTGCAATATTTACATGAAATATATATGAATTTTGATATGAAATTGTGACGGCTTAATGACATTCGGTTTTACAGGTTATTCGGTTTGAATCGGCCAAAAAGAAACGAAAGACTTGGGGATACTTTGTTTCTTTTTCATGTATTTGTTTGTATGTATTTGTACCATGTTTTTATGCAACAATATTTTATTAAGAAAATGTTTTATTGTCATTTATAAATTGTACTTAATACTGCTTCTTGTTTCTCAAATTTGTCGGCTTCATTTATTTCTTGTCTTTATTTAATCTTTATTTATTTTTTATTTATTCTGATGCGGATTAAGCGGATTGTACGAATATGGAATTACCAAGTACAGTCGCGTTATTTTATTCGGTGCATTTGGAATTTTGCTGAAATCGATGCGTACTTATGGACAAACGCGCGAACAGTCGTTACAATCGTCCATTATCTCGTCGTGTTCCGTGTGAGAAAAAATATCCACACATTATATCCATACATACAGTTTACATCTACGATAACATCTACGATATATTTTCTAGGAAAGCGATATGTACTTATGTGTCCATCGCAGCGCATACGTGCATATGTATACACATAAATTAATGTGTAGCATATATTTATAACATATTTCGATGAAAAGAGAATCTATGTGGGAAATATCGTTGAAGAATTCGGAGAATCGAGGTGTTCTCTCGTAGGCCTAATTATGTTTGTGTGAGTGCTATTTGCCCCAATACAATAGACTGTATTATCTTACACCTCTCACCTCTTTGCACCCTCCGCCACTTACTGTCCGCCGACGAATATAGACCGGTTTCGCGTGTTCGGCACGTGTGATCACTCGTGTCAGGAGATTAACCTCGGAGAGCGCGCGATTATGTCCCGCCGTCATTGCAGGTGTAACGTTCTCGCAACGTTAGAAAATCACCGAGTCGGCAAATTGTGTTCCCCTCTATGTCGGCTATTTCTCGCGCGAGAAAAGAAATCGCCGGTGGGTGCGACTAATCGGCAGGATTTCGGATTTTTCAGGGGGGAAGTACCCGACGAGCGCGCTACATAGGTACGGCATGAGCCGGTCGGTCCGTAAGATCCAGCCGCAGCGACCTCCCTCGCAGCAGGTGCACATTTGCCCGAAGTGCGGCAGATCCTTCAATTGGCGTTACAATCTTCAGCATCACCTCAAGTACGCGTGCGGTCAGTCGCCGCGTTTCAACTGCCCGTACTGTCCCTTCCGGACGAAGCACACGTCGAACGTGCGGGCCCACGTGCGCAGGAAGCATCCGGACCGCGAGGTCTACGTCGTCGACATCCTCAGCTGGCAGCATCGGGCGGAACCGACGCTCGCGTGAGAACCTCGCCTCGGCTACCGTCGCCGGAGCGTCCACGACGACGATGACGATCGCAACCTGCCCTTGCTAAGTTCACGGTAGTCCCGAGAGAAATGCCCTTATCACGTGCATGCTTCCCCTCCCCGCCGATGCGTCCACCCTTGATATGTATACCGTTAGTATGTCGAGAGGACGCGATCTAACCTCGTCGGGGCGTCGTTCTCGACGCTCTTTCTCTCTCTCCCAGATCGACGAACTCGGCCGTTCTCGCGACTTACCCGTTCTCGTTCCCTCGAGGGACGCTCGTAGAGTCCGAGATTTAGAGATTTAGCGGAGACGCGACGCGGTTCACGGTCGTCATGGAAGGCCAAGAATGACGGGGACGTCCTGTGCTTTCTTTTTGCAGGTGTCGCATACGCGTCGTCGCGGTTCAAGCAACGAGGATATAGCTGGCAATACGCAAACAGGGCTACCGCCTTCGCGTCGTCGGGCCAGCACACGGCGAAGTTTCCCTGCGGCAATTGCAACAGCGTGTTTAGCATGAAGCACAACCTGCAATATCACCTGAGGGTCGAGTGCGGCCAATCGCCGAGGTTCAATTGCCCGTATTGCTTGTACAGGACGCGGCACCCGTCGAATGTGCGCGCCCACGTGCGCCGTATACATCCCGGTAACGCGGTCTACGTGGTGGACATTTGCAAGAATGAAGTCCCGCAGTTCTCTTGAGCGGTCCTACGCCCCACGCACTCTCTCACTCGTTATGTTTGTGTTTGACGAAATATAGATATATTTGTGTACATTGCGAGCTGAAACGCGAGATACCACGAGTGTGCATGTTACTTACTTTACTTACCACCGTTACGTCTCTGGAGTGTTTCGGATCGTGCAGTCACTTGCGTTTCTGTTCTCCTTTCTTTGTTATTTTCTGGACGCATCGTCTTGGCAGCGCGGATGAGTACCTATGGCTTCTCCTTGCGTATGTCGTGGTCGATTGTGTTCGTCTCGGCTGTTTGAGGCCACGAAGTTTGAGTGAGGGAAATTTCGTTGTCGTCTCGTCTGTGGGAGAGCTTATTGGGTATGGAAGCTTGTGATCTGATTCGGAAGTTCGAAGTGCTGAGGACACTTGTGCGTGAACGGAAGAAAATCATACTTTACGTATCGTTACATACATAAATCATCAGGATTTAATCGATCGGTTTCATTGATACGCGACCTTGATGCGAAGAAAATGAACATCTTCGTTCGTTCAAACGAGATGTAGATTAAAAGCTTAAGCAAATTTTGGTAGAACCGAGTTACTAAGGGAAACACGTCTATTGATAAGATGAAGAGGGTAAATCTTCGAGACGTTGCAAGACAATTTTATAATTCGACGAAATATGTATCGCTGTGAGAACTCTAAATTTTACCTACTAAAATTGGTATCTTTTTATGTTTTTTATGTAAACGTGACTAAAATGCTATTACATTAATAAATATTCGTATTTCACCGATCTTACAAATTCATTGTATCCTTTCATACGTGATACAGTCAGAGCTCGATTTCATCACTTTCTGCACATTTTCCCGTATTTTTCCATACAGCATAGATTTCGATTAGAATACCTAGTCCACTAGTTATCCTGATATAGGCTATCTTATTGCGTCACCAATTGGAAATCCTCTTCTTATCCCAAATATGGGACGAAGTCTCTTTTCCGCGATGCTGATTGACTTTGTGCCGCGTGACTTTGTGTCATCGTTAGAATCGAGAGACAATTCGAATATTAGATTATTAGGACACAAACGGGATTATATTTTTAATATTACTATGCTCAATAGCGCGCGCGTGACGTGTGTATGTGTGTGTGTGTGCATGTGTACTTGTTAAGTGCAAATATTTGAAGTGCTCCGTACATTTTGTTCAGTCATAATGTAAACTAGAAAAATCTTTGAAGGAAAAACGTTAGGAGTGACCAAGTAGGATCTGCTTAAGTTTCCCACTTAAAATCGTATGTTTGGAGCACTACACTTCTCGCCAGAACCCGCGTAGGATTTCCCGGCTAGAGGCCACAATTATTTCGGGAAATCGGACTGGATCCCAATTAGATCCCGAGAAATTTTCTATGCGGGTTATAGAGAGATAAGCACACATCTCCTCTTTAGATCCGTTAATTTAAGAGTTACACGACTTCCTCGTCGGGGAACGATCTTGTCGATCGTTTCGATCGTGTGAAGATGTCTTGAGAGTGACTCGAGAAGAAAATCGGATAAGAGTCTGCGCCGCGCATCTCCGTATCCGAGCGCATCTCACCGCAAACGTGAGCGCAGCGACGTTGCATAGCAACGTGCTCCACGTTTCCCGCGCCTAATCGCGCCGTGAACTTTTCTGTTCTCAGACACTTATCTGGCCAACGCGCAACGGTATTACGTGCAATCGTCTCAGTGCGTCTACAAGGCCGACGGGACGCCCTTGATGAAGAGGTATTACCCGTGCCATAAGTGCGGCAAGTCGTTCACGCGCAAGAACAACCTGTACAATCACCTCAAGTTCCAATGCGGCCAGCTGCCCAAGTTCAACTGTCCCTATTGCACGTATCGCACGAAGCACTCGTCGAACGTGAGGTCTCACGTGCGCAGAATACATCCCGACCAGCAAGTCTACGTTCTCGACTTGCGCATGAAGCAGGAAAATCAAACGAGATGAGCATCGCGAACTGCACTTCACGCAGGAAGAGATTACGACATTCCATCGGCTGCAGTCCATCCTTTCGTGTATCCTGAACGAGACAGCCGCGTGACCGCGACGTTGATCGATCGAGCAATAGCTTCCATTTTTAGACGCTTTATTATTTTGACATATTTTTATCTTTGATCTTTGAAGTGTTTTTTTTTCTTTTGTTTTTTCGTTTAATTCGTCCTTCTCTCGTTCTTTTATTTCTCTTTTTTATGTGTTTTTTCTATCCTGTAGCTTGTGAAAATATATCGATTTGTTTTTATCGTTGCGCTGTTTGGCATGTTTGTTTTTTTTTTTTTTTTTCCGGAGAGGGTCTGATCATGACTAAAGTGTATCAGCGATATCGCCCCGGAATTACGTGCATCTTTATCGCGAAACAGGATAGCCGGGGAATCGTTTGCCAATAGTTTGTGTTTCTCGGAGATTGTTATAAGTATTATTGACAACATGATGTATACGTTCCGTTGAGTTTCTTCTTATTTCGTTCTCGACGGCGATTGCATGTGTGTGATCTCTTTTCATCGCTTCTCGTCGTCGTGCGACGATCGTTAGACCCGCGACGAAATGAATGTAGATTCTATAAGTGTACTTCCAGTATCATTATACACAGAGAGTGAAATAAATTATTTGTTTATTAAACTCTCCCCGAATCTTTCTCGTGCCGCACGTTTCTCCGAAACGCCACCTGTTCCGTTATATCGCACGCTTATAGGTTTAATTCTAAGTATAGCTGTAATTGTAGTGTGTCACGGACGCGCGTAGAGGACCTCCTGACGCTCAGACGCGAGAAGACCGATCGGAAGCGCGATGCAATCGTTCCTCGCGATCCCTTTCGTTCGGAAGTTCGCGACTCCGCGAATCGATTTTCCTCTTCCGTCGGACGCGCGTGTTCCCAAACGGAATGCAGGAAAGCCGTCGGTCCAAGCTCGAACTGAGACGTCGCATCGCTCAGCGGATCAATCGCGTATCGGCCGAGACCGAGCACCGTACTGTTCGTCTGTGCGTTAGCTTCGCGATGTAATCGCGATAGTGTAAGAAACAGCCGTGCGGCCGATTCTGCGTGCTGTCAATGATCGATCTTCTGTTACAGGCCTCGTTCCTCATTACAGCTGGTTCTCCTCGTTCCCTTCGGTGGAGTACGGCCGGCCGGCCGTGCAGAATCAAATGACGCCGCCGCACAAGAAATTCCACTGCGTGAACGCCTGCGGGAGTTCCTTCACCCACCGTGGCTCGTTGACGCGGCATCTACGTTACGAGTGCCAGCAGGATCCGCGATTCAAGTGCCCGTCCTGCGATTTCCGCTCGAGATGGACCTCCGACGTGTATAAGCACGTGCGCAAACGGCACGCGGGTGTCACCGTGAGCTGCATCGATATCGGCAGAAGATGAATCATAAGTTCTTGCTCGCGCGCATTGTTGACGAAGCTCGATACAGAGATTTATCAGAGACACCTGCATCTGTACAAGTTGTTGCATTAATACATAGGTCATTACGAACGGCTTGTCGTTTCACGGGCTCATTATAGTCCACAATAGGTGGCAGTAAGCTTTTGGCCCTTCGCTCTGTGCAATCAAATGTAACATAATTTCTGACAAAAGGCGTTTCTTGCCCTGTCAGAAGTTGCTATAAATCTTAGGAATTGCGACGCCTGGCAGTGCTGAGAATGTTTTTTGGTAAAAATTACGTTACCACTTGGCGTTTAGAGCAAAAGGCCAAATATTTGCTACACATATTGTGGACGCGGACTTAAATTTTGGCGGCATACTCGGTTGTGCATATTTTTGGGAGTGAGATTGGGAATGTGTGTAACGCCAAGACCTACTGAATCCGTGCATGAATGATCGCCTGCCAACGAGCGGCTATACAATATAGACTATATGCCGGTGCAATACAATCTGTACAGTCGTGGACAGAAAGATTGTCCCATTCCTTAAGTGGATATTAGATATCGGGAAGTTCGAATTAGGCGCGTAATTCCTGAATATTCATCATGACTGCTGCTTTGGAACATCCTTGCTGATTCACGGAATAATCAGCAGTCATGATGCACGAGATTTCGGAAATGATACTCCGAATTCGAAATTTCCGATATTACAATGTCCAGAAGATGGGACAATCTTTCTGTCTGCAACTGTATAGTTGGTGTCATACATTTTATACCGTTCCCTAGATCGAAAATAACATAATTTCAGTCTTCATAAATACACATAACGTCAAAACCATTATAACTAGAGCCATATTATAACCTATTATAATTAGAGAGTTACTTGTGCGACTTACAATCTTACGAATTGTGTATAAGGCTCAACAATTTGTAATTTTCCGTCTAGAGAATGGTACAACATATTTGACGCACACTGTACCTCTTTTCACTTTCTGTTGCAGTGTATGTGTGTGTGACATGGGTGATTTATCACGACGTATGCATCTGTGCGTTTATGCGACCTTTCTTACATTTATTAATTTAGCTTTTGTAAATTTATTGATTGTAAATAAATATGTCTCGAATGACAATAACACTTTCGCAATAACACCTGTGCTCGTTTTATGGCGCTGCATCAAGTGGTTTTTTTCTCCCGTTCCAAACGACCTCCCCTGTGTCTTTCAACATTTTCGTTGAGTTGATCTTGATTGATGCTATTTGACAGCAGGGTTTCAGCTCGAAAGATGCGCACATGACGATGTTTATCTCTTGATTTTCTTCCTCTGACAGCATTAACGCGCTATTGTCTTCGGCCTCTTGTCTCTGGTCACCGATTCATCATGGATAGCGTTGACTATGTTGTCCGGTGTTTTTCTCAGCAACGTTGAAGAGAACATTTGCTCGTCGCTGACGATTCTTTCGTAAGGACAATATGAAATTGCAGCTGCCAGTTGACTAAGGTTTCTTATTATTTTCCAGGCGTCAGCCCGATCGTTCCGCTCTGAATATCTTCGGGGGCCTTTTCGCATCCGCGAAGAAGTATCGGTATATCACTGTTTCCAGTACTTCCTGTTCTGTAGACCAGAACCTTCGCGCATTGTACGTCAAGGCCTCGGTCTTTTCTGAATGAACTCTTGGATGTAGCGGCCTTGGCTGATGATATCGCTGTGATTCAAGAATTCTTCATTTTAGTGGCACTAGCGCAATATAAACACACAAGCTATATTCAAGAAAAAACGTATTCAAGAGAAACATTCATATAACATAATTATAATAATATATTATATTGTTGCGGCTTCTTTCGCACCGCAATAACAATATATATAATATTATACAGGGTGTCCCAGACCACCCGTCTCACCCGATTTTTTTGTAAA
>NW_014567521.1:0-1634 GCF_001313825.1 Dinoponera quadriceps | reverse complement strand
GATATCTCCGTTTGTCGATTAAAATGGGTCACCGTGTATATATATATATCTCTTACGACAAGCAGAACTCGGGACAACGACGGTCAGTCAATCGTTCGTTCGTTCAAGTCTTCAAATCAATCATTATCATCTTTATATTTTATATTATCTACTGCCGACGGGTGTTGTTTGTTCGGAATCGTTTCTTATATATATTTGTATCCACCCCTTATATTAATTTATTTATTTATTCGTAATATGTTTTTCTCCAAGATTGATATTTATTTATAATGTCACTGCAATTTTGTCCGTCGATTGCTGGACTTCTTCGCTCCCGCCTTCATCCAGCAGCGGCCTTGCCTGGCTAGCTCAGTTTTCTAAGAGCGAGTCGAATCCCTCGCTGTTTCGCGTGGTGGAGCGTCGTGGTTCTTAAATGTTCTTCCTTGATTCCGCGGACACGTCGGAGAGGCGCCAGGAGAGACAATAAATTAAAGACCGTTTTAACATTTAGATAACAATACTTTAATTAGATTTAATTCTAATGGCAGGCAGTTACTCAATTCTGCAGATAATAAATTATGACGAATGTGGCATAGGAATAGCAAGTCGTTATTTCGCCTAAGTTTTTCACGTATAGAAAATTAAATTCAATACCACGAGAGATTCCGTAACACGATCAAAAGAGCGATCTCTCGTCTGCGATGTTCCGCGAGCTGTTGTTTATATGCGGCGGATCTGAGCCGCTTAACGGCAGCTATACTAATGCGAGTCGTTTAACCAAAACGCTTTCTTGCCCAGCGTCGTTACGCGAATTTCGCCGTGTTTTCCGTTAGGCGCCAGACGGGTCTTTCCCGACAGTAGTTATTGTTTCTGGCCGATCCAGTATTTTCCGACTTAACTTGCTTGCCAGAAGCAGCANAAAAGCAATTTTTCTACTCAATAATGCCGCGCGTGCTCCGATATATGCGTTCCCGACATTTACTCTATGATGACTGTGCGACCAGCGAATGGAGAAGGCAACCGGTTTTCGTACCCGAGTCTCCGGGATCACTACGCTCGAGATTCTCGAGCACGGCCGTCGTCGCCCAGCGACACGGCCTCCAAACCTTGTAAATCCGTGCGACCCACCTTCTTGGCGCCACGGACTTCCAACGAGTTCGATTTCCCGATCCTCTTATCGCGCCTATGCCGCCGAGAGGCAACAGTAACCGACTCGGAATTGTTCCGCAACTCTACTTATTTTTACTTTACTTATCCGCGGCTGTACATAGCTCTCGCTCACCCACCAGAAACTCGCCTCTCTTCCTCGGGATCTCGTTCCTCTAGTACGGCAGTTTCGCTAGCTCGCTATCGCGCTGGGACGTCTCGCTTTCTCGCCGTTAGGCCACAAAGTAACGAGCAGGGCTCGTCAATTATCGCAGGAGACAGCCGTCGCAAAGATCTGTCGCGCCGATCGATGCGGCATCTTATTGATTCTTCCGGCTAGATCACGCATATCAAGAGTGCTCGGGGGGCCTCACGTCCGGAGTTGTTATTTCGACGTTTGTTTGTCCCTGTTTTCTTTCAGGACGACATTCGGCAACTATTGGGCTCGCAGCAGTTCGAAAGGATATACGAGGTCTGTTCAAAAAGTATCGCGAATTTTGTGTTTTTTC
>NW_014567520.1:0-1627 GCF_001313825.1 Dinoponera quadriceps | reverse complement strand
TCACTAAATGAATAACAAGTCTTGATTATTTCTGCCTCTGTGACATATCTATATGATGTAGAATTAATTTTAACAACGCAAATGTTATGAATAAAACAACACATTTTTGAGATCGTAATTATTCACAAAATAAAATTTTGATCAAATAAATATTAATTAAACAGAAATGTGCCGTCCCACCCTCCCCCATGCAACTGTAAACATAATAAAATGAAAATAACAATATAAATAAATTATAGGTGCAGATATAGAGGATAATGAGTGATACATTCACGTTTACATCGTATAATAATTAAAATACGAGTTGGTCAGCGCATGATGAAAATGGGTAGAATGTAATATAAAACAAGCAAATGCAATTTTTATAACACATTTTTCATTGTCTTATAAGTCTATGGTAATTAATAATTAATAACAAGAAAAAAACCTTTCTCATCAATGTGTCTACAGTAATTATTAAAAGGTACAATTAGCAAATTACTATGTTGTGTATTCACTTTGTGTAATAATAGGTAATAATATAATTGTAATATTTTCTCCATAATCATAGCGCGATATTCTCTCACGTGCTCTCACAATCGTTTTTCTACAAATATAATATATAATATAGTATCTAATTCTTTATTTCATGTGTGTTGTGTATGTGTATGTGTGTTTGTGTATATTTATATATATATGTATATATATAAATATATATAAATATATACATATATATATACATATATAGATTAATCCCCCTGCTTGTGAGGATTATCATCAATCGTTCATTTCCTTTTACAGCTATTTACGTCGTATAACCAAATACTAAAAATACAAATGTTTTGCATATAGCAGGCTTTAAAGTCATCGTACCTCACCCCAATCTGTGGTGATCTTAAAACGCACATTCATATACATAATGTAATTGTTTGCAGCTNTTTGCCTACAAAATTAAGGAGCTCGTCAAGCGACTATATTTATATATAAACGGGCGTAAAGTGATTTCATTCGTTATTGGCATAATCATTGTAGATTGCGCGGAAATGGTAATATGTAAACTTTACACCGTTTTATGAACCACAACGTCAACACCAATTATTTATTGAGCTTCTCACACGTACACCACTTTTTCAACTGCATCAACAGTCATTAGACATCGTAATCAGCATCTGATCTTTGGCGCATTATTACTGTTTTTCTTACACATTACACGCATACACGGCATAGATACTTTAGAAGCTCCTTAATTATGCGAGCGCGCTAAATATCCGCTTATAGTTAAGATATTTGTATTTACACACAGAGCTTACTTTTTGTTTTATAGTCTATACAATCATATAAATTGTAATATTTCATGATAAAATTGTAACATAATAATCCCTAGCCTAACTATCTAACGTGAAAGAGAATATTTTACATCGAAATTACAATCCTTTTTTTTTCTCAATTATATCTTGCATGTTATTATGCAACGTTAAATTACTATACATTACACTCACTCCTATTTTGTGTTACATGATACGGATCAAATCAGACACGCGAATCGTGTACTCGTTTTTTCGTTGGATTTATATACAATCAGTTTGTAATTTCCCATCCGAGTAAAATAAGTATGTTATTATATATACAATATATATATATATATATA
>NW_014567519.1:0-1677 GCF_001313825.1 Dinoponera quadriceps | reverse complement strand
GGGGGGAGGGGGGACGCCTCGACGACCGCGAGATCCCACGTGGAACGATTACTTTATAGCTCAACGGGATCCTCTTCTCTTCGAAATAAGTAACTCGCGAGAAAACACAATAATATCCTAAGAGACTTTTCCCGGTACGTCGTCGCGCATTTTCGCGCGCTCTCACCGACTTTTTCTTTTTCTTTTCCTAAACGCCCGGGCCGTTCCGCTCTATGTGTTTGTGTGTATATGTGTGTGTGTATGCTCCACCGATCGACGAAGGATCCACTTTCGCCGCCAGGTACAAGCAGCGCACAGCTGTGGACCGGAGATTTACAAGAGACAGTAGTAAGAGCACACGTTTATATAAAGTATAATCGAGGATAAACCGTTGTTGCACGCACGACGCAAACGCTGCTTCTTGGCGGTGGCGTTTCCTCTTTCTTTCTGCTCGCGCATTCGCCCTCTCTTTAAGACGCGGAAAAGCAACAGCCGACGGGTTCAACAAGCACGTTGCCTTTCTTTTTAACGTTTCTTCAGCGGCGTTATGACCTACTATCGGTTTTTCATTTCGAGCCCATCGGCCGAGTTCTTCGCGCCCGCCGAGACTTGTTCTATATCATACGATCACTCACGGACTCGCTTCAATTTACACGGCTCTCTCACTCACTCTCTCTTTCCCTCTCTCTCTCTCTCTCTCTCTTCTTTCCCATCCTCTCTCTCCCTTTCTCTCTAGCAAACTTGTGCGACTAGTTGGGGGCAAGAGATATGCATCACACATACGTACTAGATTCCTTGTTCGTGCGCGGTCGAGGCTCTACCCCCGGTCTCTCTTACCGAGGTGTCGCGTTGAGCCATTATTCAAAAGTATCTCGTTTCCAACATGATCTTAAACCGATCCCTACGATATCGCGAAATATACGGTGGGAGACTGAGGTCCATGAGGATCCTCACATTCGAGGACAGCGCGCGATCGNTGATACGAGGGGATGGAGGAGAGGAGAGGGTGTCGAGATTCTCGTGTGAGACTATGACCGGTATCCATAGCAGGATTTCTCATTAGGTCTCAAGTTTATCTTCAGATGCTTCGTGGCCAATGAGAAGAGCCGTGAAGATCTGAAGATGAGCCTCAAGACAAGATTTTAAATAAAAAAGATCCGGCCATGAATATCGTCCTATAACCGACGCGGGTCGGTTGAAAAGAAGAAGGGGGGAGGGGGGGGAGGTCGATTCGTACTATCTGGACCGATGTCGGATCTGGATGTGCGGTGATAGTTATACATTCGATATAAGCGAGATTCAACTTTACAAGTTAACAGGAGATCAATATTTCACGCGTTTTCTTCGGTAAGATCGTGTTACGCCGCGAAAAACACGGAAAATCGGGATCCCAAGGAAACGAGACACCTCCTCCTTCGTTATCGCACGAACGAGGATACGTCGATCGGAATTGTCGGAACGGCCGGGACAGCATGGCGACGTGGCGACGCACTTGGAAAACTTGAAAATGCGCGCGCTCACGCGCGACCTGCGTCGTAGTCTTCCCTTCGCGCGTTAATTATTTCGGCGGCCGCGATCGCGACGGACGTGTGTACGCGCGGCAGCGAAACACGGTATTCGGATTACATAATGAATAATTAATAATAATGATAATAATCATCATAATCATATTATATATATATATATATATATATATAT
>NW_014567518.1:0-1638 GCF_001313825.1 Dinoponera quadriceps | reverse complement strand
TTTAGAATGAATAATTTTTAGATTTATTAGGGTAAATATTGAAATATTAATTTATTTAGATTGAATTAGACTTATATTTTTAAGAGTAGTTATATTAATTTCTATAAAAATTTTTTGTACAGAATTAGGTATATGAAAAATAATAGAGAAAATGATCGATATTATTATTCAGTAGGATTATTTATTTTGTCAATGATTATAATAATTTTAAGACCAAATTTGATTAGAATTTTATTCGGGTGGGATGGATTAATTTCTTATGGATTAGTAATTTATTATCAAAATTATATTTTTTATAATTCAGGAATATTAATTATTTTGATGAATCGAGTTGGGGATGTAATTTTTTAAATTGTTATCGGAATGATATCTGTAAGTGGGAGATGAAATATACTAGAAAATAAAAAAATATTAATAATTTTTTAAATTTTATTGGTATAACAAAAAGAGCTCAAATTCCTTTTTCTTTGTGATTACCAAGAGCTATATAGCTGCACCAACACCTGCTTTAGTTCATTCTTCAACTTTAGTAATAGCAGGAGTATATTTATTAATTCGATTTAGAGGACAATTGATAGAGAAAGAGATTGATAGAGAAAGAATGAAAAGAATAATATATTTTTCTTTAATAACAATAATTATATTAGGAATAAAGGCATTGATCGAGTTTGATTTAAAAAAAATTTTTGCTTTATCAANTATATGGGTTCTCACACAACCATTCGTTTTTGGCTATGAACCCACATATGCGTTTTCGCATAACCATTCGTTTTTGGCTATGAACCCACATATGCGTTCTCACGCAACCATTCAGTTTAGGTTATGAACCCACATAATAATTTATTTTATTTATTTTTTCGTACGGAGTGGGCAGTCCACGGCGTACGCTTAACGCCGACAACGTCTGCTCAACGTGCGTTCTTTCGTAAAAAGTACGCAGTCCACGGTGAGCTGTCTCTTACGGATTGGGCAGTCCACGGTGAGATGCCTCGTGCGGAGTGGGCGGTCCATGGCGCACGCTTAACGTCTGGCAACTCAGCGCTCAAAGGGTTAAGACAGTTAGGATTAATAATATTAACTTTAAGATTGGGAATAACCATTATATCGTTTTATCATTTATTAACACATGCAATTTTTAAGTCAATATTATTTATAAGGACAGGAATTTTAATTCATTTAATAAATAATAATCAGGATATTCGACTAATTGGAGGGATAAATGAATTAATTTCTTTTACAATAATGAGATTTTATATTTCTTTACTTTCGGTTAAGTGGGTTTCCGTTTATAACAGGATTTTATTCAAAAGATCAAATTATAGAAATAATTAATATAAAAATAGTAAATTCATTAGTTTGAATTTTAATAATATTTTCTTTTATATTAACAGTAATATATATTCGGTTAACTTTTATATTATTTTTTAAGGAAAAGAGATTAAATATATTAATCAGAATGAAAATAGTAGATAAATTAATAACTTTATCAATAAAGTTGTTAATAATTTTAAGAATAATGATGGGATCAATATTAAATTGAGTATTTTTTATGATTTTAGATTATTAATTCAAGTTTCAAGAAAAATTTTAATTGAATTTTTCTTAGTTTTCGGAGTTATATTTATTGGATCTCAAGTT
>NW_014567517.1:0-2267 GCF_001313825.1 Dinoponera quadriceps | reverse complement strand
TACGCTGCGTACTTTTCGCTGGCGCCATCTCTTAGTTAAATTGGAAAAACTTATGCATACACCTGGTATGTGCAGGGTGTTGCATCAAAGTACTCCTCATCACAACGGGTTACCTGCCCAAAGTTGCGCGCGTCCTAATGATAACTTTGTCGATATAGTCACTCAGATACCTTTCGAACGAATTCCTAGCGTTCTAAATTATCATAATTTCATCAGATTCGCATCATGATTGGTTTGGAATTCAACAATATTATATATATAAAACACTTAAATGTTTAAACATGAAATAGCATGGAGTTAAACGGAATAATTAAAATTAATGAGTGAGTAGGTAAATAAAATATCAAACTTTCTTCTTTAACACTTTTTTTTCATTTGTTGACGTTGCGAACTTTGACAGAAGTTTGAGATTACAAAGAATGAGAAGGAAACGGTTATAAGATTCAAGCAAAAGTATGAATGAACTGCAAATGTAGAATAAATGAATGATTACAATTTAGTAGATGGACACTTTCATACATTACAAGCGACAGATTTTCGATATATGTTCTCTATATTTCTTGAAATGAAGATTTATATCAAATAAATAAAAGTGCTCTTACAGATCGTAAAAACGAACATCTTATCTCTTATCACACAATTGCTATAATTCTCGCTTGATTTGGAAAATTTTATATATAACTCATTAATTAATATATTTATTGTTATACTAATTAATCAGTTATTACGTGACATTACAGTGTCAACTTAACGAGCAGTGTTGTCCCGATTTGCGATGCTTATTTTACTTGGCTCAAAATGTCACATGTAATACCTACATAGGGTACTTTACCTATCAGTGAGGTTGATTCAAGTGTGTAATAGATAGGAATAAAGGGCTGGTCGTGACAGTAAAGAGAATTTTTCTCCAAAAAGTGATCAAGGGTACAGGATGGCATATTATATTCAAGCGAACCTTGTTTACAATTAAATAACTACATTGTGCACAAATATATTTAAGGTTAATATTTCTTTATTTTACCTAAAAGATGTAGCTATATTATATTGAACACAATATTATGAGAGATTAGTCGGCAAATCCTGATTTTAGTTTTTTGAGTTCATTTGGTCCCAAGTATACTAAAGTACTTGGATCTCACGGATCTCAATACTTTTGCAGCTCGGCCTGAACTAAGGTAAATGTGAATATTCAGTTCGATTTATACAATAGCAAGATACTATTTCCGTCGTGGACAACATAGACGACGAGTTTTTCATCGATATATGATTCGGCACTGCTACAAGTTTAATGTTTTCTTGGCTGATGCAGCTGTTTTTCGCAACACGGTATTCACACAAATAGAATCAATAAAATGATGTATTAATTAATTCAATATTTGAGAAGTACTATCATGTCTGGGAACTTTACGTATAAAAAAATATTTGAAACTAAGTATTCGTTTTACGTAGAAGGTTGCTTCATCGCATATATTTGCATAAAGGAGTTAATGCAAGTGAGTTATTAGAGTTATTAGACGTTAAATATTTATATCCTTCCACAAGATTAGAAATATGGCTACAACACCAAGTGAACCTTTAAAAACTCGTCCTATTTTTCCAAAAGTAATAAAATGGCACGTGTTTGCACGTATCAGGATGAAAGCAATGNAAAATAACATATCAAATGCATTAATATGTTTTTCTGCATATAAAAATTGCATTATACGTGACACTTTTATATTCATAAAAACTAAGCGATTAAGATTAAGTACATAAAATTTACCTATTTATAGTGTTGTGTCACGATCGCACAGGTGTGATAATACTCACTCGATCAGGAAAAATTGTATAATTTATCAGTAAATTTATTATTATATTAATTAATCATTTTGTATGATTGCGATAACAACATAGCAAGTAATGCTCTGTTTACAAGGCTTATTTTATTTAGGAAAATTCGTTATATATGTTATACAAAATAACTTACCCTATCTGCAAATGAGGATAATCCAAAGGTGTAGTTGATTTAAAAAAGCTGACCGTGATATTAAACCGAATTCCTCTCTGTAAGATGGACTCAACGATAATGTATCGAAATACAAGATGAAAGCCAGTATTGTACGTCGCGCAATTGTGTGACGCAGTATTTTCGCGTCTGAATGACAGGATCAACTGTAATATCACATATTCCTATATACATTACATATAAGGTCTAGTAAAAAGTAATCCATTATTTTTGTATTGGGTAAGTGCAAAAGTGCATGCGGAGTTTGTGAGTAAAAGTCAGA
>NW_014567516.1:0-1572 GCF_001313825.1 Dinoponera quadriceps | reverse complement strand
CTTTTACTCACAAACTCCGCATGCACTTTTGCACTCACCCAATAACACTAATGTAATGTATCATTTGCACGGCATTTTACATGCGTGTCGCTTATTCGTAGTTTTTCCTCTTTGTTTAGACAATTTATTGAAATCTGATAATATTCTTATAATATTCCTCAAAGTCGTCTATATGACTACTGCTATTCATTTTACATGAGTTATAACTACAATTCTAATTAAACCTCACGTTGTCGTGCAAATGTAGTCTATATGCCATAGCTTCAAGGTCCAATAGTACCAAATTGTTTCAATGATATTCCAACGCGCAAGCATAGTTGGTGGGTGAGACGCTCGTCTGCTACTACGAGAAATCTTGGAATTGATGTGCGAGTCTCTTTTTTTCTCGACAATTTTTAATTTTATTTTCAAATCGGCATCCAAGTTGATTATTATACGTCTCTTCATTTCTTGCAACAAAAAAGTCAATATTTTGTAATTACACAGTGGATTAGTCGTGCACTAAATCGGTACTATTGTAAATTGGAGTATGGCATACAGACTGCGTTTACACGACAACGCTAATCAGGCTTTATTACGACCGTAGATACAACTTCTTATGTCAAATGAACAACAGCAGTTATGTGAACGACTTTGAAGAACATTGTAAGAATATAGTAACGGGATTTGAATTGATAGTTAAAAAAAGAGAAAATTCCAAAAAAACGACACGCGGAAAACATTACATGCAAACAATACATTTCACCGATGAAGGAAAAAATGCCACTTCATAGCTGCTGATGTTATCAATATAATGTACCGTTTGCACATTTTACTCGCTTTATGTCGCTTCTTCGTGATTTCATCTTTTTTATACTATCCAATAAAATTATGCGATGTCCTTATAATGTTCTTCAAAGTCGTCTGCATGGTTGCTATTCATTTTATACAACGAATCGTAACGTTAAACACGGTTGTAATGTTAAACCCGATTAGCGTTGTATAAACGTAGTGTATAAACGTAGTATGCCACAGCTCCAAGTTACAATAGTACCAATATTGAACATGACAAGTACATTTTCTAATTATAAAACATTGATTTTTTGTTGTAAGAAATAAAGAAACATACAATCCGCTTAAATGTAGATTTGAAAATAATATCTTGATGCACATAATAGCGAGAAGGAGAATGACTCTGACTAGCTCGAGTTAAACGTCACATCATTAGCTTGGATCGCAAGNCTCTCTCTCTCTCTCTCTCTCTCTCTCTCTCTCTCTCTTACATCTTGCATCATTAGTCTGAGCAATGGTGCGATTTCGGGAGCCGGCTCGCTCACGTTTTTACCCCTCCAGTTATGCACACACAGACGCTCTGTTTCTCCGTGTGTTTGAGCAATTCAACTATGGGTTCAACCAACGATTCCCCGAACTGCCGATCGCGCTTCTTTTTCGCTTAGACCGGAATCTCTATCCTTGTCTTGGGAACTGCGACAGAAGAGAGAGAGAGAGAGATATGTGTAAGCGCCTAATGCCGAGAAGATTTGAATTGTATTAGGTTGGTGCATATGAAATGTCGGATTCTTAAGTGATTGT
>NW_014567515.1:0-1225 GCF_001313825.1 Dinoponera quadriceps | reverse complement strand
TTTTTTTCTTACCAAGACTCCAAAAAAGAAAAATTATTTAAAGATGGTTCTATTAAAGATGTTACTATTTGTACTAATATTGATTTTGATTTTGAACACTTGAAAGCAGCACAAATTGGAGTTAAGAAGATAGAAGATAAAGATAATATTTTAGACTTAAAAAGTGATAAGAAACAATCTGCACGCTATAAATTCAGTGGAGATGTTGCTTCGCGGTTAAAACTAAAATTACATAGTTATAATCAAATCAGATTAAAAAAGACGATTAAAAAAGACGAAAGAAGAGTTGAATATTCTGATAATGAGATAAAAGATTTTTTAAACCATCTTGTATTTGCAGTAAATCAACCTAATGAAGAAGAGTTAGGTAGGATTATTAAAGAAGAGATAGATAAAGATTTTGATTTTATTACATCAGAAAATGTATACAACAAGTTCTTTATAAGAATGTTGGATTGGCTGAAAGGTAAAGAGAAAGATATGTTTCTTTCCTATGAAGAAGGGAAAAAGTTTTTTGAAGAAGCAAGAAGAGGAATCCATATTCGGTTTGGTGTGAGAGATCCGGTAGAATCATTTATTGGAAGAACTACGCAATTGGATGATTTACATAGAATATTGCAAGATGAAGGTAAAAGTGAAGGTACTGTAATATCGCAGACANGTGGTCTTGGTGGAGTGGGTAAAAGTGAACTAGCTAGAAAGTATATCAATGAATATAGCCAAAAGTATGATAATAATGTTGTATGGATAAAAGCTGAAAGTTATCAAACTCTTGTAAAATCTTTTCGTAGATTAGCTTGTGATACATTGAAAATGAGTACAAAAAATGCAAATGGTGAAGAAAAGGAAATAAGTTCTGTAGTTGAAGATGTGTATGAATTCTTTTCTAACAGAAAGAGTCTTTTTATTTTTGATAATGCTGAAAAATACAAAAGTCAAGATGAATTTGATCATGGTATAGATACATTTTTACCTTCTTCATCACCTAACTATAACAGACCGTATGTTTTAATTACCTCTCGTAATCAGAAATGGCCAAGGAACAAGATACAAGTATTACAATTAGATGTATTTAATGAGGAAGAGGCAATAGAATTTATTAAAAAATCGCTCAACATAGAAAATGATACACAGGAAGAAAATATTAAAAAGTTAGCAAAGAAATTACAGTTATTTCCTCTAGCATTGCAACAAGCAGTAGCATATATAAGGGTGCAAAATGAGA
>NW_014567514.1:0-1131 GCF_001313825.1 Dinoponera quadriceps | reverse complement strand
TACGATCTATCGCACCGAATCGTTCTCTAATTGCCACAATATCAACGATCGCGCAGAGTTACACACGGTCTTTGAGTCGTTCAAACGGAACGAATTTTTACGTTTCGCTTACTTGCGCGACTTCTTGCAAAGTGACAACATATCGGCAACCCCGCTTGTCGAATAGATTGTCCGATCGATCACAAAGTTCGCACACGATCGACTGGCGAGATATTTGTTCGAATGACAAAATGCATTGCGGATGCTTAACGTCATCGGCCTCTCGATCATCGGATGGCTTGTGATCGATTCGCGTCCGCTGAAAACGAAGTTCATCGCTGCGGATGCGTCATTTGATTACACGCGAATTTATACATTTATATTGTAGAAAAACATTCCTCGCGACCGTAACCGTCGAGTCAGCCGCTGATATTCGATTTATAAACCGAATATGAGATTTATTAACGTCAACCACATATCTCGCGACAGAACACAATACACTTTATGTTTTTCAATAATTATATATTATTCGGTTATTTATTGTCAACCGCGTACTTCGGCGGAGATTGAAAAAGAAAAATCGACACCCGCGAGACGAGNAGAGAGAGAGAGAGAGAGTGTCGTGAGTCGCACGGCACAGCTGTGATGCATGCAAATCACGTACTCCGTGTTGTTGCTCGCGAGAAGCGATCGTCTCCGAGCAGCCGACAACAGCGTATCGCCAGGCGCGCGCGTCATGGCCTGATATGGGCATTTTTTCCTCCTATTTTGGTGCCGCGAGATAATAGTAAAAAGAAAGTCCTCGGGAGCTGCAGTAATACGATTCTGCCTCGCACAATAACAAGTCGTATTTTTGCTTGCGCTGCTCGCTGACGATTGCTCGTCGTCGGTTGCTTGTCTATTTATTGCCTTGCTTTTCTTACGCGATAACTGCGTGCGGTACTTACGTAAGTGCCCCCGAATAATAGGGTAATTGCTTTGTTGCTTTCGGCTCTTGCGTAACACTTCTAAGGTTAGGTGCGTTGCGGGACACCTACTCGTGTGCTGCGCCCCTTGAAAGGTGGAATAAACTGAACATTGGTTTTATTATTGTTAACCACTTACGCTGGCAAGAAATTCACAGACGCGTGTGCCAGAACGGTCCAGTGTAAC
>NW_014567513.1:0-1980 GCF_001313825.1 Dinoponera quadriceps | reverse complement strand
GCACCATCTATAGGGAAATTCCGGTTTCATACTTCTACACCTGATATATCGTGGCATGAATCGCTGGTTATTATAGTTCTATATATTAATTCTCCGAGTGAACCAGGGTCATTTTCATTCAAGTGTCTAGACCATTGTAGCAAACACTCGTTTCTCAGGAACAGTTAACTCTGTACTTCAGTAAAACCTCTCTATAAAACTTAGTAGAGGGAGAACTAGCGAGCCGTTGGTAAACTCTAGTATCTTGCCAAATGGCGAGCAGTTGGAATTGCACGTAGACAAAAATGACCCTGGTCGCTATTCGATGCGTCCCTTAAAGGGACGTATAAGTTGCAGTTTGCCATTTTTTTATTTAGTCACTTCTTTTTGACTTTTTAAAGAATATCTAATCCTTATTTTATCTGTTTTTATCTTTCCGTAACTGTTGCAACTGGCTACAGCTACTCATAGAACATTTTTAAAATTATTATTATAGATTGTATGTTTTATATATATTTTGTGTATTATTTTTTGTAATAATTTTATAGAGATAAAGATATTTTCTTTCAAATACTATTTTTTGTCTCCCGAGAATGTTTTTCTCATATTTTAAATTATTGACGATTTTCACTCTCATATATAATTATCATCATCATTTCATTCCTATTGCTTCTTCTTTTTGCAGAAGTGTGGTGACTTTTTTCATATAGCTAGGGTGCACACTGATTGTACACAAGCATATAAGACCTACAGTTTAACGCCAGTTCCGAAGGGCAAATTTTTTAGAGAGGCATTCATGGCAAAGACGCTCTCGGTAAATTACTGTTACTTTCCGAAAGAAGACACGACATATATATACAACGAACATATTTTGTTTTCTCCCAAGATCGAACCCGGGGCCGCTAAAAGCATAGTAGACCAATGCGCTGTCTGTCATGCCACGCCCGCGTTCAAATAATTATACGTTTTAGAAAATGATATCAAGTCAGTTTACTTTTATTTTTCTATATTTGTTTCTGAAGTACAAGAACCTAAGATGATTTTTCTAATTAATTTATTTTTCGAAGTTATATACTTTTTAGTAAAATGATTACTTTTATTTATCTTTGCTTGAAAATCATTAAAAATAAAATATTTAGCTATTTATTGTTGTCAAAACAACTACGTAGTCTTTAAGTAGAAAGGTAAAGGAAGTTCTAACAATTTTTGGAGATTATTTCGAGTAGTTCAAGAGGAGAAAAATCGGGGAAGACAAAAATGACCTTGGTTGCCACTCAGAGGGTTCATATATTTTTAATTTTTCTTAAATATGTTTTTATCATTAATATACTGGATGGCCTCGAACGTTACAACCAAACTTTGAGATCTTGTAGGAAATTTAATTCTAAATAAAAATTTTCCTATAAATATGGACCGAAAAATGCTTCTTTAAAAAATTAGCACCTAAAAACTNTAAAATCATCTTTTTTCAATACATTTTTGCAAATATTTAGAAAAGTATGCTTTTTTAAACAAGAAGTATCAAAACTAAAGTTGTGTAGAGTTAAATTCTTTCAAATGAAAATGAAAAGTCTTTCAAATAAGACCAAAATATTTTTACAATATTTCATAAGATTCTTGAGATAACCAATTTTTAATGTACAAAAAGTATTTTACTTTTCTAAAGAATTAAACATTTTCCTTTTCTGCATTGCTTAAACAAATCCAAAATTTAGAAAGATGAAAAGAATACTGGGTGCGTCAGCAAAATTCGGACAAAATTCAATTTGAATTTTCAGCTATATTTGATTTTAATAGGTGTTTGTTGACCATATATGTAATACTAATATATTGCCAAGGTGAGAGAGAAGTCCTGTCTCGGAACTATGGTGCGAGAATATGGATTTATTTCTCTTTCTGAGTGTATTGTAAATGTAATGCGTCGGATTGATCGTCTCCGCCAATAGAAAAATAAAATATTGGGAGTGTGAATAAGTTCTCGCCGTTTCACCATCAGATGGC
>NW_014567512.1:0-1991 GCF_001313825.1 Dinoponera quadriceps | reverse complement strand
GCCCTGTGTCGTCTAACACGGGTACTTATTGAACCGCCCTCGTATGTACCAATAGCAATCTTTCAAGTCACTTTTCCGTATTAGATACGGAAAATATATCGTTTTGATATGCACAAACCTACATGTTGAATTCATATCGTTTCATTGACAAGAACTCGTGATGTTGCATATGAAATTGTATGCATCGGTTTCTTGGGATCCGTTAAGATTCGTTGATTGCAACATATAAATTTAGTTACGAGATCAAATGAACAAAGAAGAAGGATGTACAATTTCTCCTGGGTACCTATGTTCTCTTTATTTAATTTTCTCGGGATTATGACAAATGAAAAAAAAATTACACTGTGAAAGAGACGTTTCTTTTAATTGTTTGTGAGTGTGCGAGTGTTTCTTTCAATTTGTCGAACGCTATGTTTATTTGATAGATGGTTCGCTGTAATTATTGACTTTCTTCACGGAAAATAATGCTCGCGGAAGAAGACTATCGGACTCGTTGCATTTCAGTGTCCGAGTCCGCGCAAGCACAATGTACTTTATTCGCATTTCCTTTGTGTTTCAGGAACTGCATTTCTGGAACTGCAATTTTAGGAACATTTGTTTCAGTGAGGCGCGGTTTAGAAGGGATAAAATTCGTATCGCCCGCTTCAGAACAACCGATTCAGAAACAATCGATTCAGTAAATGTAACTTTTGAAATGCCTGTCTTAGAAACGTCAAAATTAAAGCTGTTTGCTTCAAAAACGACCAGTTTAGAAACGATTTATCTGGAAAAGTCCGCTTTAAGAACGTTCGCTCCTGGAATGCCCACTTACGAAATCATTATTTCAGAAACATATTTTGAATCGGAATGTATCGGAAACGTTTTCTAAAAATATGATGAAGACCATTGATTGTGTCGTCGACGGGATGACCCTGAAGAAAGCCGCGCAGATATATCCAAATCAACTACGCTATATCCAAATCAACTTTATTATATACTTATTTACTTATTATATACTTATATACTTATTGATATAGCAGAGTGCTTATCCCCGATTCTAGACGAAGGATCTACAACAAGACGCGATGTAATGTATACGCGATGATTTAGAGAACTATATATTTCTTTAGCTTCGACATAACAAGGATGATTATCTTCTCGAACGAAAACGATCTTCTTCAATCGTGCACGCTGTTTTGCACTTATTTTGTCCACCATAAACTGAATGTTAAACTTATAACATTAATTGAACTTTCATCGTGATTTCGATTACAGGCAATAGTAATCGTAACGGCTACATCAAGACATACAGAAGCAAACTCGAGAATCTGGAGCGGATTGAAAGGTATAAATGCTCGAATTGCGGCAAAGTGTATCCGTTGGAGGATCACCTCGTAAAGCATACGAAAACATCTTGTACTCTTGTAGTGAGAAATGCTGTTTGTACTGCAAGTATAAATATTAATGCATGTCCACCATGATGATACACAGGAAGACCAAGCATTCANATGACAATCGATTTCACGACGTTTATATCCAAAGTACATTTGACATTATCGTATTCAGCGGCGGATATGAGACTAATGATGCTGGAGCATCTGTTTATTCATACTCTTGGTGACTAGTTGTTTCAGGCCAGAATTCGCCTTAGATTTCGGAAACGAATCGTTTCTAAACGAACATACTTTCCATTTAGAACGTAGCTCCATCTTATAGTATTTTGTAAACCTATTCGCCATACGTTTAAAATATTATACAAATTAAGTAGGGATACCGTAGCATTTATGATTATTACTTCTTAGAGATATTTTCTTAATTTTATTCAGTTCGTACATAAATAAATGCTAAAATTAATTAAGGTTAATAATAAGTTAACTCTGAAATATTATAATAGTGTGTTAACATCAGGCGCCGAAAAAGTCATCGTCTGTCCTGAAATTATATAAATGTATCATTATATTGCGAGTGTGAATAAGTTCTCGCCGTTTCACCATCAGATGGCGGTATAAAAA
>NW_014567511.1:1334-2257 GCF_001313825.1 Dinoponera quadriceps | reverse complement strand
TCATAGTGGAGCTTCTGTTGATTTAGCAATTTTTTCATTACATCTTGCAGGAATCTCATCAATTCTTGGAGCTGTAAATTTCATTACAACAATTATTAATATACGATCTTCAGGAATTACTTTTGATCGAATACCTTTATTTGTTTGATCAGTAGGAATCACTGCATTATTACTCTTACTTTCACTACCTGTTTTAGCAGGAGCAATTACTATATTATTAACAGATCGAAATTTTAATACATCTTTCTTTGACCCTGCAGGTGGAGGGGATCCAATTTTATATCAACATTTATTTTGATTCTTTGGTCATCCAGAAGTTTACATTTTAATTTTACCAGGATTTGGAATAATCTCACATATTATTAGTCAAGAATGTGGAAAAAAGGAAACTTTTGGATCTTTAGGAATAATTTATGCTATATTAGCAATTGGACTCCTTGGATTTATTGTATGAGCTCATCATATATTTACAGTAGGAATAGATGTTGATACACGAGCTTATTTTACTTCAGCAACTATAATTATTGCTGTTCCAACAGGAATTAAAATTTTTAGTTGACTTGCTACTTTACATGGAACACAATTAAATTATTCCCCTGCCCTATTATGAGCATTAGGGTTTGTATTTTTATTCACTATTGGAGGATTAACAGGAATTGTTTTATCTAATTCATCAATTGATATTGTTCTTCATGATACATATTATGTAGTAGCTCATTTCCATTATGTTTTATCAATAGGAGCAGTATTTGCTATTATAGCAGGTATTATTCACTGATACCCTCTATTTACAGGATTAACATTAAATAATAATCTATTAAAAACACAATTTACAGCTATATTTACAGGAGTAAATTTAACTTTCTTCCCTCAACATTTCCTTGGACTAGCTGGTATACCTCGACGGTACTCAGATTATCCTG
>NW_014567511.1:0-1070 GCF_001313825.1 Dinoponera quadriceps | reverse complement strand
GTATACCTCGACGGTACTCAGATTATCCTGATGCTTACACTGCATGAAATGTAGTTTCTACAATTGGTTCATATATTTCATTTTTCAGTATTATCATATTTTTATATATTATTTGAGAAAGTTTTATAAATCAACGTTATATTATTAATCCTTCCCATATAGCATCATCAATTGAATGATATCAAAATACCCCTCCTTCAGAACATAGATATTCTGAACTTCCTTTATTAACTAATTAATTCTAATATGGCAGATTAGTGCAATGGATTTAAGCTCCATATATAAAGTATTTTACTTTTATTAGAAATCAATGTCAACATGATCTAATTTAAATTTACAAGATAGAGCTTCTCCTTTAATAGAACAATTAACTTTTTTTCATGATCACGCATTATTAATTTTAGTAATAATTACAGTATTAGTATCATATATAATACTAATTTTATTTTTTAATAATTACACTAATCGATATTTATTACATGGTCAAACAATTGAAATTATTTGAACTATTTTACCGGCAATTACTTTATTATTTATTGCTTTTCCTTCTTTACGATTATTATACTTAATTGATGAAATTAATGAACCAATAATTACTCTAAAGTCTATTGGTCATCAATGATATTGAAGCTATGAATATTCTGATTTCATAAATGTAGAATTTGATTCATATATAATTCCTACTCACGAACTTGAAACTAATGGATTCCGTTTACTTGATGTTGATAATCGAGTAGTTTTACCTATAAATTCACAAATTCGAGTATTAGTAACAGCAACTGATGTAATTCATTCATGAGCAGTACCTGCTTTAGGTGTAAAAATTGATGGAACTCCTGGGCGCTTAAATCAATCAAACTTCATAATTAATCGACCAGGTTTATTCTTTGGACAATGTTCAGAAATTTGTGGAGCAAATCATAGTTTTATACCTATTGTTATTGAAAGTATTCCAATAAATTATTTTATAAAATGAATTTCTAATAATATTTAATTCACAAGATGACTGAAAGCAAGTAATGGTCTCTTAAACCATATAATAGTAAAATAGCACTTACTTCTTGTGAAAA
>NW_014567510.1:0-6310 GCF_001313825.1 Dinoponera quadriceps | reverse complement strand
AACCCGCAGAAATTCAAAATTCGCGATACTTTTTGAACAGACCTCGTATTATACCAATGTCAAATAATAAACTGTTACATTTGGCAATATTATTAACTACAAATTTCATCCTTGCTAACCTAATATGTCGTTGTTCTCTTGAAAATTCCAGTCTTGACTTTTGCATCTAAACTACTTTACAGCAGATAATATTAATGCCCTCTGATAAATTCTAACTATTCTCTTGGCGTTCAAATTTTCTGCAAATAAATATATAGTTCCAAATCCTTAGTTTAAAATGCAATCCAAGATATGCACCTTTATCAAGTATTTCACGGTCCTCTGGAAAAGCGTTCTTATGGGGTAAAATTTGACTGATAGCATTTTTAAGCTTAACGTACCAAAAAAGAAGATTCATCGAAAAAAGTATTATTGTTCAATAGTGATTAATATTTTCATATACAAGCAATTGTTTTTATGCGAAAGTCATTCTTTTTCGGGATAGTCCCACTATGTCTCCAGTAAAGATTTGATGATAATTTGTGCTTTTTTTGGCATGAATTACTATCAAAACTCTTAAAAAAATTTTTTAAGCATATTTTTTTCTGAGAGAAGCGATTTCTTCATTATGCCTTGGTATTTGAGGTTAGAAACTCATTGACGAATTCAAATATCTTTAAGTAATAAAATCATATTTTTCTCAATTTGACTTATTCCTGACGCAGTGATAATAAAGGGTTTTTCAAAAATAATTGTATAATCTGTTTATCCTTTTCCTTCGATATATTTTCATGTTTCACCGCGGTCTGGTAAATTATTAACGGTATTTATTGTTTCATATCGCCTTATCTATTTGCCTACAAATTTTTTATCTTTCTATACATTTTGCAATCGCTTCTCGCAATTTTGGTCATTTTGGATGCTTGCAGATAAAAACTACTTCGAATCTTTTGGCATATATGCAATATACTCATTGTTAAACACATAGTTTGTTAGCGAAAGTCGACCAATGACTAGGATCATCTATGTAATACGTTGTCGGGGAAAACCCCTACTTGTTCAAAGTTTTTGATATATAGGTTCTTTAAATATAAATTTGTCTGGTCACGCTCTTATAAAATAAACTCTATGATGAAAATGTGTGAATATATGATATAAAAATTTAATTCTTATTAATTGTAAAGTTATTTCTTTTTTCTTAATTAGAGCATCTAATTATTCATGAAATGTTACTTATTTAATTCTCTCTCAAAGTCGGCAATATTGTTTCGTCAAGTGAAATTAGCGTGAAGGATTTAATTTCACTCTTCGCAAGTTATATACATAGAAAGTTACGCGGTGCTCAACTACGCGCTGTAATAAAAAAAATATATCACAATTATGGAAGATTAACGCAAAGATTATGGAAGATTAACGCAAAGACTAGGAATCGATTTCGTGAAATAATATTTATCCGGTGATAAAGTATCGTCGAACATTAACGAAAATAAAACACATCGTAAGTTCGCGAAACGATGCTTCGCTCACGGTCGACGTATATAGATGTCTAACTGGCATCGAGTAAAGAAATTTTATGTATTCTTTGTCGACTGTTCGAACTAGACGATGTATCCAGCATCCGCAACAGTGACATTTGCCCTTTGATATGCGGTTCTTTCCTGTCGAGCGTACGTACGGTATCATGCAAAACTCGCGTAACTCTGATATATACGAGCGGGAAATAACTATTCCAGTAAATATGCATTTAGTCGATCTAATTTAAAGACAAATAGCTAGATAATATTGACTAAAAAAATTTTGTTTGTTGGTCACTAGTTCGTGACTGTATAAATATTCATAATCAATTCTTTGTGATGTAGCTGCTGCTTAATTACTACATTTAAAGTATGGTAGTAACTGGAACTATCTTTTTGAAAATATACAATCTAGCTACTATTTCGCCACTAGTATGTAAGTTTAAGTTTGCCAACAAATCCAAATTAAAATTATGTCGCTATATTAAAATCTGTCTAATAACGCTCTAGTAATTGCTCGCATTGTCCAATTAACTAAATGATTCATATGATTGGTCAGTTCTGTTAAGTTAATCGGTCGATTAAATTAACAGAAATTGGTGAAATCGGAGGTAAGATTTAATTTTCCTAATAGCTTTTGCCAAACACAATTACGTAGATAATAAATAGACAAAAAAAATTATACATTAACGAGATAAAATATTCTTAGTAAACTCGGAGTGTAAATTGAATGTCAGGACAATCCAATTAATAGATAGTAAATTTATTTATTATGTCGCTATTATTGTTAATTGAATGTCGTGATTAATTATCCAAAAGACTGTAAATTAAAAAATATTTTATACATGAATATAAAAATATAAAATATATTATGTAGTCTGTTAAACAAGAAAGTGAGGGTAATATTTTTGTGAAAAATCAGAGTAGCATTACCTAACTTATACAGTATAAATCTTTAAACTAATCTCTTTTGCGCAGTGTATATCAAAAAATTGCGTTAAATAGTTGTTAATAGTAAACATTATTTTTTTAAATGAGTGAAAAATATCTGAGGCGTTACGAGGCGGTGTTTCTTGTTAATCATTCCAAAAAACCAAAATTAACAATCGCAGCAACTGCTAGAGCAATTAAAAAGTCAGAGGTTTTCGTAAAGGAGTGGGTAAATAAGTTCAAAACCGCTGGAAATATTGACGACCTGCCAGAAAGAGGACTACTTCGTACGACGACTCCGAAGAAGGACAAAGCGATCTTGCATTTTTTTCAGACGAATCCCAGCCTTACCCTGCATTAGGCCTAAGTAAAACTCCGCCGAAAGAGTCTATATATCTCGCTTAATACAATCAGAATACCGCATACATGAAAATGATATGGAACTTCGATCCACCATGAAAAAACTGCTGTTGTCAGTAAAACATTCTAAAAAAAAATAGAGTGGGCATTGGAAAATGTTAATCGAGATTAGGACGTCATCTTTACGGATAAATCATCCATTTGGGCATGGTGTCCCTTACCGAGAACTTGGTCAACAAAGGAAAAAAAATCCTGCAACGCACTGTAAAACACCCAATAAAAACATCCTTAAACTTAGATGCTTCAATAAAGGCGGTTTTAGCTGCTTATATCTGTTTACAGACAATTTAAATGCAAAAAAAATGCGGCCAATTTACCAAAATATTTTTTAAAGTTTGTTAAAAGGTTATTTGGTGAGTACAGATCGAAATAAATACTGCAACAAGATAATGACCCGAAACAACGTAATCGGCTATGTACTGCGTGGAAGCTAGAAAATGGCATAACTAAAATGAATTGGCCGGCATCCTCTCCAGACGCAAATCCCATCGAAAATATATGATCATACCTTAAGATGAAACTTAAAGGAAAGCGTGTCTTCACTCTTAAGCAGCTCTTCACAAAAATAATAACAATATGGCTCTCTTTACCTGCAGAATATATCAAAAATTTGGTCGAATGTATGCAAAAACGGTGCCAAGCAATAATTGATAATGGAAGCGACTGAATCAAATATTAAGTAATTGCGCATTATTAAAAATCTTTTATTTTCGTTTGAAAAAAAACAACCTGACTTTATCTTTTATTCTTTTCAGATTATCACCCAGACTTTCTTGTTAAACAGACTGTATAAAAAATGATAAATATAATTATATAGATAATTATATAGATATTATACAGATACAATTAATAAATAATTATATAGATATTATATAGATATCAACATACATAATTAGATAATATTATATGTAATTATTTGTTTCTAATGAGTCTTTTTGATGTTATAAAAAATGTTTGACAATTTTCTTTAATTGAAACTTAAAGAAAAACTCACTGAAATTTTCTAGCATTCATAGAGAAAAAAATGTCACTTCGTATCCCTCCGCGGCCGGTCATTTATCTCTCCTAACCGAGATCGTTGTTGCTTAATTTCGATGATTGAATTGCTAATAATGATTCTAATGACTATGATAATATCTTTGTGACTTCTGCTTATATAACGTACCCTTATGTGCTCACAAAACATTCTAATGACATTGTACATTATAATACTACATATTATAATATTAAATTGTAATAACAAACAGTCTGTCCCACAAGAGCTGTTTTTCATAAAAAAACACATAATAGTTAAAAATTTGATTTGGATCTATTAATAAATTTAATAAACTAAAATGCGTTTGTTTACTAGATGAGCAATAAGTTCTGAGCTTTTTTTTGCAAAATTCAATTTTTATTCAAAAACAAAAGAAAAAATATCAATCAGCAAAATATTCCCCGTTTGCATCAATGACATTTTGCCATCTTTCAGATAGCTTGCAAATTCCTAGCTCACCGGCTTCTAAGTGATAAAGTCATCAATGCATTTTCGTTCAATATCTCTGGCTTATCGCAATATTTTAGTTGTATTACTTTTGTTTGAAAGATATGTTATTCTTCTTTCTAAAACTGTTTTGTATTTTCCATAACCTCTTCATTTTCTTCTTTTAGAATCACTTCTAACTTGCTATATAACCATAAGTAATGTTAAAATTTGCGTAATTTTCGAATATGAGTTGATCTGTTGTAGAACCAGTGCAGCACATACAGCCCACGATATCAATGCTATGTATGTTAACAATAACTAATAAACAACTAACGAACGCACTGCCTATTAGTGATTTAATCGTTTTCGTTCTGGAAATTTTGATTTCGAGAATAATTCATGTGGACTTGAGATGAAAGTCAATAATAATAAATTGAAGGCGAAAGTGAGAGCGAATCAGCGAATGTCAAACTTATAATTAAAAAACTGGAACTTCATAAGTAAACTCTTGATATATTGTTAATATTACATAACTGCGCTAAGTAAACCATATATAGACAACATGAAACATCTACTATGAATATAGTAATGATATAGTATGTAAGGTAGGCAACTCAAAAGCCAGAGGTTCAATTCCCAACAGTGGAAAGCAATTTGATAAAAAATAATAGAAATAAAATAGAATAAAGTAAAACATATTTAAAAGAAGAATTTCAGAAACAAACTCTATTGATATTTACTTCCTTGAGACAGAGGAAAAAAAGACAAAGAGAGAGAGAGAGAGAGAGAGAGAGAGAGAGAGAAATAAATAGAGAGAAAACGGTAAATACAAAATTTATTTTTAAATTATATAAGTAGAAAATTTATTTAAAAAAAAAGGCCTAAGAATTAGAAACCTATGATATGGAAACTTTAAGTTAAAAAGCTGTCTAGAGATTAAAAATTCCCAATAAAGGGAATAAATATCCTCAATGAGAGTATATATATTTTTTATTTTATTTATTTTTTCCATTTTTGCTACGTAGTCGCTATTTAGCTAGATTACAAGAGATTTTTTTTATACAGCGTTAACTAATTTTTCTAACATATCCATTAGAAAAACTAAACATTATATAATTGGTAGATGCCTAAAATTTTTCTTTCCATAACTATGTAGTATTTTTATCTATCTACTAGCTAACCTTCTTAACCCCTTAACCTACAATGACGGGCAGAGCCCGCGTACGATGGTCGGGCCAGAAGTGAATATTACGTGGAATATTTGATATGCAATTACAGCCTGATGCAATAATTGTTTATTACAAATTGTTTATTACAAAATGTTTATTTATACAAAAATCCAAAATACAAAATTAGTAATCTGTAACGGTATGATATAGTTCAAAGCATTCCGGTACATGTAACGGAACTTTACACTTTTTACACTCCCATGTTGTTTCTTTACGTTTTTTATGTTTGTGACAAACTGTACAACGTTTTGACGGTCTTGATTTAGAGGGTGTTGGATCAATGTGCTTTGGAAAATGAGCCTAGTCCTTCGCGTACAGTCTGTCTGGCGCGAGCTTGTATACGATTTCGGCCCAACATCTTCGAATCTAAATCGTAGGTTAAGGGGTTAATATGACCACTAGAAGAAATGAGCATTATATTATTGACTATAAGCTGTCTAGTATTACTAAATACTAGCAATATTAAATATAAATTTTCTATGTTATAACTAAACAGTCACTAAGTTCAATTTTTATTCGGATCAGAACGGCCAAAATCTTATTCGCTTGATCTAGAGAATGTGTTGAAAATGTTGATATTTTATTGGTATTTTAACGAAATCGCGAGCGACTGCCTCGAGATATAAATATTTATAATTCTTAGTCGTATCTCAATATTGCAAATAAACCGATTGAACATTTTACGACTCTTTTTAGCTTGTTAATTATAAATATAAAACCACTTAACGTGTTAAACATAGTTCTTAATATATATTTGATATTATGCAATAGAT
>NW_014567509.1:0-2368 GCF_001313825.1 Dinoponera quadriceps | reverse complement strand
ATTTAGTTGCAAAACTTGGAGATATAATTGCGAGTGCAGAAACTGTCACAATTGAGAGACACTACCGACAAAGAATCCGAAGCAGCAGGATGCAAAAATAAATTTGTTCAAGGTAACGTAACGACGTGTTAATACATTTTAAACTTATACGTCTTGTAAAATATATTCGAGTAACAAAAGCTCTTTGTCCTTCTTAAACTTAAATTTCTCAAAATCCTTTCTTTATTGCCAAATAATTTTATTGTTATTTTAATTACTATAACATGTGTTAAATTTATAACCGAATAATATTTATATCAAATAATATTTCATTGCTATTTTAGTTAACACATAAAGTGTGTTAAATTATATGTTTGAATTCAATTCAAACCTGAGATTTTGAAATCAATTTTGCCGCGTCACAAATATTCGAGTGCTACCAAATCAACAAATCGATGAAAATAATCACTAGATTCTCGTGTGGATGTTACTAAACCATTCGTGTGGCCCGGCGTAGGCTTTACGGCGCATCTCTGGTAAGATATCGGCATGTATGGTGCGATAAACAGTAGGTCTGTTCGTTTTTGTTAGCCCGCTACTGGTTTTAGGTTGAAGCGAGACAAGTATATGTTTTCTCACTTCAATTTATTAATCTAGTTCAGTGATGCAGCGAAAACGAACAGACCTATTAGTATTTTGACCTTGTGAGGCATTCATTCCGAGAAATGATCGTCTGGTTATACCGCGAAATAGGATGTGTCACAGATATGAGAAGAAACAAATTCCGTTCGATCCTAACAATTCGGTTGTTCTGCTCTTTGTTAACTTAGAAAAAAGAGAGAGTGTAATGTATAACTCACGCGTTTACTTATGTACGTTTACTATACCGGCATACCGGTGTGGAGACCTGTTGCGAATAGTTTATAGATCGTATGTATATTCACATCATCACATTACAGTAGGAAATCCTTAGAAATATTGAAAAAGGAAAAGATATTTATGTGATAAAGATATTTCATTTAGAGTTTAATTCTTTTTCATATATTTGGGTTACTTTGAAACATTTAACAAGCATTTAAAAAGAATTAACTTACAAATTGCAATGTTTTGCAACGTATTGTGCTCTGTAATTTTCCTTTTTAGTAGAACGCTTCTTTTTTATTTCTAGATCTGCTTACAAGTATTGGCAATATATCTTGAAGAGAAAAAATGGCATATCATAGGGATAAGTTAATGTTCGCACTTTTGAAGGCAGACAAATATTTTGATGTTATGGACAGCTTTCAGAAGCTCAAGACTGATCAGGAGCGTGTGATATTTACTTTTAATATTATATGGGAAAATGGTGTGATTCCTAATGTAATTAATAAGAGAAAGAATGCCAAAGATTCTGAAAGACTGCGGAAAGAAGGCAATAATATATTTGTCAATTGTAATTTGAGTGACAATCCATGCATTAATGCTTTGAATTTCTATACAGGCAGCATATCCTTCGCACCTTATCCATCCTTGCAACTTGCTCTTGCTTTTGGCAATAGGTCGTTTATTTTATATATATTGGATTTATATTCAGAATGTATTCAGGATATCGACAGAGCATTGGCTTTAAATTATCCCAATGACCTGAAAGGAAAACTCTTTATACGCAAAATGCAATGTCTAATCGCATTGGGCAATCCAATTGAGGAAGATATGATTAAGGAGACAGAGCATTGGATAAGTGAGATGACCATGAATCCCAATAAACTAAAAATGCAAGCCAAACTGGATGGATTGCGCAGGAAGATCGAGCAGGGAAATATTCAGAGCAGTCCTGTTAGATCAGAAGAATCAAAAAGTGAAATTCCTCTGCCTGTTATCAAGTCCTGTAATAATGAAATTCCTTGTGCATCAGATGCTATATTCTTGAAATATGACAAGCAGTATGGTAGACATGTTGTCGCTGCTCGTAACATTGATGCAGGTGAACTACTTGTTGTAGAAAAGTCCTACTCGTTGCTGGTGACACAAGAGAAGAGACTGACACATTGTTCAAATTGTCTGAAAGTATGTTGGGCTACTATACCCTGCAAAAATTGCGTTTATACCTTATATTGCTCAGAACAGTGCAGGGACATCGCATGGAAGAAATATCATGATATGGAATGTGATATCTTTACTATTATGTGGCTTTGTGAGTGTTCTGATACTGATTTCCTTAGTTTGAGACTTGCTGTGCAAGCTGTGAAAGAGGCTGGTAATATAAAACGATTGAGAACCATGTTGAAGAAAGTTGATGAATCTGAAGGCACGTAAAATTTATACCTTTTATTATTGTACAGCAGCAAATTACGCTATTCGCGGTAATATTGTTTCAGATCCAAGAACTATGGGTTTCTCCTCAGACGGG
>NW_014567508.1:0-1914 GCF_001313825.1 Dinoponera quadriceps | reverse complement strand
GCTTATTTCAAGCTCATTAACTAAATTAATAAATTATCTCATCATTTAGAGATAATTGGATTAATAATATAGTATGAAAAGTAAACTATAGTAAGAATTTGACCAATAAGGACATAAGGATCTTCAACAGGGCGAGCCCCAATTCATGTTAATAAAATTACTGTAATTACTATAATTCAAAATAAAATTTTATTAATTGGGTAAAATTGTAATCCTCGGAATTTTCTAGTATGAGAAAAAGGTAAAATTAATAAAATAGCAATAGAAAGTACTAAAGCTAAAACTCCTCCTAATTTATTAGGAATTGATCGTAAAATTGCATATGCAAATAAGAAGTATCATTCAGGTTGAATATGAACTGGAGTTACTAAAGGATTAGCAGGAATAAAATTATCTGGATCTCCAAGAAGATAAGGATTTATTAATGATAATAAAGTTAAAAATATTATTATTACTAAGAATCCTACAATATCCTTATAAGTAAAATATGGATGGAAGGGAATTTTATCTGAATTTGAATTTAATCCTGTTGGATTATTAGAACCTGTTTGATGCAAAAATAATAGATGAATTAAAGTTAATGCAAGAACAATAAATGGAAGAATAAAATGGAATGTAAAAAATCGTGTTAATGTAGCATTATCTACTGCAAATCCTCCTCATAATCATTGAACAAGATCAGTTCCTAAATAAGGAATAGCTGATAATAAGTTTGTAATTACTGTTGCTCCTCAAAAAGATATTTGACCTCAAGGTAATACATACCCTATGAAAGCAGTTCCTATAACAAGGAATAAAATAATAACTCCTACTGTTCATGTTGGAATATATAAATAAGAATTATAATAAATTCCACGACCTACATGTAAATAAATACAAATAAAAAAGAATGATGCCCCATTAGCATGTAAAGTTCGTAAAAATCATCCATAATTCACATCACGACAAATATGATTTACACTATTAAATGCTAAACTAATATCTGCTGTATAATGTATAGCAAGAAATAATCCTGTTAAAATTTGAATAATTAAGCATAATCCTAATAGAGATCCGAAATTTCATCATGTAGAAATATTAATTGGAGCAGGTAAATCAACTAATGCATTATTAGCGATTTTAAATAAAGGATGGGAAGATCGTAAAGGTTTGTTCATTAGTTAAATATTTGACGTAAAGGACCATAAAAGATATTAGTAATTTTTACTACTGCAATTAATGTAATTAGTAAATAATTTATTAATAAAATTGTGATTAAATTAGTTGGGTAATTAAATAATTTAATTAAATTAATATAATTTTCTTTATTAATATTTTCAATTGAATTAGAAAAAAAAGTATTAGTAATGGAATTATCATAAAAATATAATAAAAATAAGAATAAAAATGTTAATATTGATAAAATTAGTATAATATTAATTGATAAAGAAAATGTTTCATTAGAAGCTNGTGATTAAATTAGTTGGGTAATTAAATAATTTAATTAAATTAATATAATTTTCTTTATTAATATTTTCAATTGAATTAGAAAAAAAAGTATTAGTAATGGAATTATCATAAAAATATAATAAAAATAAGAATAAAAATGTTAATATTGATAAAATTAGTATAATATTAATTGATAAAGAAAATGTTTCATTAGAAGCTAATGATGTTACATAAATAAATAATACTAATATTCCTCCTATAAATACTAAAAATAAAATATAAGAGAATCAATAAGTTTCATTTATAAATCTAGAAATAAGACATACTAAAAAAGTTTGTAATAATAAAATTAATCCTATTGCAAGTGGATGACTTAACTTAATAAATGTAATAGTTGTTAATAAAATAAATAAAATTAATAAATTTTGTATAATTTCAAGAAATAGTTTATAAAAAAATATTAATTTTGGAGATTAATGATAAAGA
>NW_014567507.1:0-846 GCF_001313825.1 Dinoponera quadriceps | reverse complement strand
GCCATCTATTGCACCTCCGCACGAACTTTTGCACTCACCCAATACTTGTACTTATACGAAGTCGACTGACCCGAAGAGGCTGATTGTTCCGCAGAGTGTTTACGACCCCGCGGAAAAGACGCTGCTTTGTCACGGGGGGCACTGACAGCTGTGAAAACCAGTTTGACAAAACGATAAAACGTTATTTTCAAAATTCGCATAAATTACAAAGCTTTTAGTTTTCAGTATATAATTGCTTACCCGTTATGAGGGAACACTTCATCTATAAGTCCCTAAATATTCCCAAATATCTTCTCCAAAATCTCATCTGATTAGGATAATCTTTCTCACTATTTCTGTTAATTTTGGATCTTCACTGAATTTTCCGCTATTAAATAATAACGCTAGTAGCGTGGTGCTACATGCACACGCGAAACTATAAAATAAGACGTAATTTTCCGCGTCACTNTATATTCGCGTAGAAGACCGCGACGATGCATTCACGCACTAACTTTTGCACTCGCAACATTTTCGACAGTCTCGACGTTGTAGTACGGATGAACTTGCAACGTGTGAAATCGAGGGAGGAAAAACGCGAAATCAATTTTTCAGCCGCTTTAATACCTTCCGAAACTTTTTTTCTTCAAAGGCTACGTGCTTCTCCAAAAGCAGTCCGAAATCCTAAAATGATTCAACTAGTTCGACATTTTTTGCCCGTCGCCCTAACAATGGTTCCAGCATGAGAAAGATTAATAGAGATATTTAAAAATTTACGACTTCACCGTGGAAATCCCATTTACTATTATCTAAGATTACCCCCTTATATCTACCAGGTGCATGCATAAGTTTTTTCCGGTTTAACTTAGA
>NW_014567506.1:0-1637 GCF_001313825.1 Dinoponera quadriceps | reverse complement strand
GTTTTTAATCCGGATAATTTCCTACCGGATAACATGCGGCAGAGAAATAGCTACGCTTACATTTCCTTCTGCGCCGGTCCGAGGTAAAGACGAAAGTTTATACATTGAAATATCTTAGGAATTATTATTGGCATTGTACGAATAGTATTAAATGTTTTCTGTCTTATTATCGTGCCGAGGAACCGAGACGGTGTATTCGGCGTCCTAGCTGCGTGTTCGCAGCCGTACTCGCCATCGGGACGGTGCATTGCCGTCTCCTCCGAGAGTTCCCGGTTCATATCCGACCTCCGACCGACCGTCATCCGGCCGAGACAAGTCCGGGATTGCGACTGCGCCGTCTCAGCCGAGTATTCTCGGCCCCGTCTCTCTTCGCGAGGGAAAGTCTCCGGGACCTTGTCGGGGTTTTTCCGGTAGCAGCACCGTTGCGTTATATTTCTCTCGCGATCTCCTGGTGTAGTGGCCTCCGTGGAGATTACACGCCGACACTAAAGCGCCACCCGATACCGCGGGTGCCTCGTGCCGGTCGTGACGACCGTTCCCGACTCCGCGGGGCCTCCGAGGCTCGGAGAGTGCCTTCGTTTCCGTACCAGCTGCGCGTGGTTTCCGTATCGCATCTCCGGTGCATTTAAATCGACATCGCAGAGAAACAATACCGAGACCAGTGCAACGCCGTCAAACAGCGACAACAAGCCGTGCGTCCAAAACACCGCGCCCGCTTCCCGCAACTCTACCGACCGTCAGACGTGTATACGTACATCGCCGCGTATACACAACCGCGTCCACCGTCCCGCGAATCCGTCTACCGCGAATCTCGAAAGTCAGCCGAGCCGACAAAACACACCGCGATCGTCGAAATATCAACAACACGTTTCGACGCATCTATTGTCTAAAGAGAAAAACTGTTTAAAGCACCGAGCTGACATCCGCTCGTATATGAGTCTGCTGTAACCACTAATCAGTAATCGAGAACCGAGAATAAATCTTTTGTTTATTGTTTCAACAAGAACTCTCTCTCTCAATTATTCAAACGAACCTGGCAATCCGACGAGCCAATTAAAGGCCACGACCGCCGCTACAACGAGCTGACCGCTCGTACCGACCGGTCCTTCTCTCCGTACCGAAAAAGACGTTTCCCGCCGCGACAAAAGCGAATAGGGAAAGGCAGGAACGTCGCAATATATATNGAAAATAATATTTTATTCATGACAAGATTATATATCAATTATTTTTAATTAGTCATGTTTATTAATGCGACGTTTCCACAGAATACATTACATATATGATAAACGCCGCACAACATACAATGTTGCAACTCATGCTTCGCTTCCGTCGTAGCAATAACGTCAAACACTAAAAAAATTTGATAGATAATTTTATGTAACATGACATTGCCTGTTATTAAGAATATCTAACGTAATTATTATTAATTATTCATAAACACGCGCCTACACACACACACACACCTTTTTTACTATGATGTTTACTTCGACGATTAATTGCTACGACGTTTTGAAATATATATCATTTGTAGTATATATAATTTCTAAGAAATAATATGAAGGAAAACTGAAAGATGTACAAAAAAAGCTTCCCTAGTAATTAAAAGTATAATAATTAAGAGTATAATATATATATAT
>NW_014567505.1:687-1187 GCF_001313825.1 Dinoponera quadriceps | reverse complement strand
AACCTGTTTAAAACCAAGACTGTTTTTTGCCGAATAAACTTTAAATCTATCTATCTATATCTTAGAAAAAGTTAATATTGAAAAATATCTATGTTTATTCCAAGTACTCCTCTTCAATTTTCGGGGTACTTTTTCAACGCAAAATTTCCAGTTTGATTCTTTTTTTCTTTGAATTTAAGAGATGTTTTATTTTGTGTGTTTCATAGATCGTATTAATAAAAGTAAATCAAAATAGAATAAAATAAATACTTTTACCAAATTAAATAAACACTCATTAAAAAAACTCCGTATTACAAAAAAAACTTTGATTGATTTCTGACTAAAAAACAAAAAAATAAATTTAAACGTAAAGTTCACTTATTTATATAAGTAACAATTTCGTTGTTTTAAAAAAGTTTTGATGATGTATTATGTATCTGTATAATTATCTACAATATATATATCTATAAATTGAATATTTCACTGAGAATCATCAAAACTGTAACGTAATTGTGTATTTA
>NW_014567505.1:0-506 GCF_001313825.1 Dinoponera quadriceps | reverse complement strand
TGAATATTTCACTGAGAATCATCAAAACTGTTATATATCAACGTAATTGTGTATTTATATAAATGAACTTTACGTCTTCCATTATTTTGGTTAATAAAATACTTTAAAATTTTGTTCATTGTCGACTTAAAAAAATATATAAAGGAGAATTGCTAAATAAGTTATAAAATTAATGAGTAAATTATGTAGAGATGTTTATGAATAATTTTTAATTAGAAATATCGAACAAAATAAATGAGAACCTAATTGTGTAAAAACGGTATATTGAAATAGTAAGACCCACCGAAGAAGGGGTCGCGCCAGCTAGTATTTTTTAATATAGAATATTAGTTTCTTGGCTGAGCGAATTGATGTAATTAGTTATTTATTTTATTTTTGCTCCCTTGTACTTCTTGTATTCTTTGCAGAATTCTTAGATAAATCTTATTGATTTTATAACATTAAAAAAATGTGTTCGCTTAAAATAATATTTATTTTTATTATAATATTTCTTAGTCGAATTACCG
>NW_014567504.1:0-2040 GCF_001313825.1 Dinoponera quadriceps | reverse complement strand
CGCCAAAAACATATCTGAAAAAAAAGTATATTACAAAAATTAAATTTGCAAAATTTCAATAAACCATGATATTTATAATTCCTTGTCAAAAACCTGATCAAGGTAAAAGCCATACGCAAAATATTAGATATATTAATTAATTCGATGCTTTTAGTTATATACATTTTTAATAAATATTTTAAATTTTAATATTTTTTCGCTCAATTGTGACTCTGAAAAATTTTTAGCTTAGTTCTAACTTTAAAAACGTTACTCACGGTGAAGTGAGAATTATAAAGACATATTAAGACTGAGAGTGAGAGATGGGGAGAGGGAGAGAGAGAGAGAGAGGAAAAGTGTCTTTTTCTAATTATTTAAATTCTTATATAATTTCTTTCATATAATTTTTTCTTTGGAGACATAAAATCATTATCGTAGAACATTCGGCTTCTTGCTCTTTAAAAGAATCCTTAAATTATAAGATGCCCGATATCGTGATGTATGAATCGATTATTGAATCAAGTCAAAATAATATTTATATTTCAAATGTGATTAATCTTTCCAGACGGTGGGTTACGGTTTCGACAGGGAGAGGCTACTAAATTTCAGATATAACTTAGGAAAGTGCAGCTACAAGTTTGGTGGGTTGCCGAGTAAATTTCAATATTGAGAACATTTGAGGGAATACAGACCAACAAAAATAAAATATCTGTGTTTTGTGTTAATAATTACTCATAACAGAATATTCGCGAGCAAGTCACACCGGATTAACATTTGCGTTGTTTCTACTTTTTTTAAAAGTATTTTTCGAAAATATTTTTCGAAAGTTTATAGGCATAAGAATACGTATAGTCTTAAGAATATCTCACAACATCATTATTGCCTGCCAAGTCCTGAATATTGGTGTAAGTGGCGACAAAGAAACGTTCAAAACATTTACGCGAGATACAACTCTTCACAAAAAAAGTTTTAGAATTTTTCGGTTCAGTTTCATCCGTTCAGTCTGCATACCATGAGAATCGAAATTTGTTTGTGATATCTTATAAGCATAAGTCACGAGGATATCGTCGTAGCCGTTAGATGTCACTGCATGACGTTCGATCAGGTTGATTGATTGAAGATTCGATGAGATTAAATGGCGTTGAGTGCGGTTGGAAGATGAATGGATGCAAGCTCGTGGCCGTTTTTGTTATGTTTAGAATACTTTTCCACGCAGTTTACCGGACGCCTACTTACCGAACGTTCGCTAAATATTTCATTTTCGACTGAGTAATTATACCTGAACTTCAGTAACCCTTCAATTTAATTACCATGTTGTGCATTCCGATAAATATTAATAAGCAAATTTAAATTATATATTATGCATTATCCGATAAATTATATATTAACCGATAAATATTAATAAGTAAATTTAAATTATATATTATTTGAGCAAAAAGTAAATATGTCACGTTAACAAATAATCCATATATAATCAAAGAGAAATAGGCCATTAAGAAGGTCAACAAGCACGGGTAAATTAGACCTCAGTATCCCGACTTGGACGTAGAGTTACTTAATGTCAAATAAAGTATTATACCATTATGCGCCTAAGGATAAATATCTAGGAAACACAGTAGGTCATACTGNGAAATGCGTCGTCGAGCGCATTTATAAATATCTCATCTAATAATATTATTCATAGTCCGTCAAGAACGTATACATATCATTTGTGTATAACTTGTGATATTAATCACGTAATGATCTTAAGTAGATATTAAGTTGAAGTCACTGTATGACTTTACATACAGATGAAATGTATTCATTACATTTTGACAAAACATGATCATTACGCACTTCTGTCTGGATTAATTTATTTATTTTTAATAGATGATATTAACATGAAGTACTAAGACGCATATAAATTTAGGTACTATTTGCAAATCGCATTTGAATATTTCAAATTATACTAAGTATTTTTAATTCTTTCAATATTATATTAATTTACATTGAAAGTATGTTTCTAAGTCGCTTTTAATTTTTATTTAACACACCTTCTCCTTTCCATTTATAATGATTCTT
>NW_014567503.1:0-810 GCF_001313825.1 Dinoponera quadriceps | reverse complement strand
CACGCATACTTTGATATTCCGATACTCCTGTATGAACCTTGTTTGATTTCACCTCTTCAGCTGAAATTGCAGTTCCACTTTCGATCTCGATGTTTCACGCGAAGATAGATTCTGAATCCGAGTCGAAATTTTACTTCTTACTTTAATATAGCTCCATATTAAATGTTCCAACATCTTTTATCCTGCTCCTTTGGTGCCACAAGGGAAGTTGTTTTCTTCACTTGAAAATTTAATATAAAACTAAAATTTAGACTCCGGAGGAGTCTAAGTTCCTCTTTTAGCGTTAACCCGTGTCAATGAGTACATTTTTCCGTCGATGCACTGGGTACAAAAACGAAAGTAAAAACATTAGACTGCAAATTCTTTGTTTGGAAAAAAGCANAACGGTTTGCTGCTCTTACTTAATTAACAAGGTGACGTCAAATGATTCCAATAAGATATTATTAAAATGTCATTTGACGTTATCTTGTTAGTTGGGTATTGTGATACTTTTAAATCCTTCTTAACCTTCTGTGATATAAGTAAACAAAATATAAATAAATCAGAACTCTTCTAAACCGTTTTTTAATTGCGTTACGTAATTAATTAAAATAATAAACATAGAAATTTAATCATGCTGAAAGATCGAATATTCACACAAATTACACGTGTATTAGTTTTTAACATAAGTTTCTAGTATATAATTGTTGAAGACACAGTGTTCGGATTTTTTTGAACTCTAGTGAAACCCGAAGCTGTCTAACGCAGGGCAATGTGGGCAGCATCGCGAGCATGCAAAGCCCCGAGAGCACACCTGTTTATGTAGGTCGC
>NW_014567502.1:0-1740 GCF_001313825.1 Dinoponera quadriceps | reverse complement strand
ATTTGCAACTTATTTATGCATCTCATATATGTTAACCATATATCGCTAAAAATTGGAGTTGAAATATAAACTCTACGTAATTACAAAAGACACTTGTATCTCGAAATCAGGAAGTCTTTATTGTGAGAAGATACTACTGTCACGTCCTGGATAGTCCGCGACACGCTCGGCGGGAGCGGCTCCGCCACATTAAGTCTAAGTAAGACGAGAAGACAAGTTGCGGAAGGTTATACGTGTAGTTTTGAAGTGGGATCGAGGGAATGAGTAGAATTAAGAGGGAAAGACGATAATCAAATAAAGTAAAATAAAAAAAATACAATTTATTATTGTTTCGCAAAGTTCAATAATTTGCACATCGAGATGGCAATAGTTTTTCTGCTACGATTCGAAGAAATAGGAATGAAGTTGACGGCCGGACCGTATAGATTTATGGATACCGGTTCTTATTATAAATATCTTATAAAGATTACTTACGTTCGATGTCGACTAATCCCAAATAATAGATTGAGAGAAGTACGTCGCCTTTGAAAGAAAGAAGGAGACAGGCCCCTGGCTGAGGCAACTCAAGTTGGCGGCAGGGGGAGATTTCGTCCCCGTAAAGCAGGCGATTCGCACGATATATATCAGAGACTGATAAGATCGACAAGATTGGAAGAACCGCGAAGGTTCTAAAAGGTAAAGTTAATAAAAACTGACTAAAAGGTAAGGAAGTTAAAAACTAACTTGAAAAGTCGCGAGGACTGAATTGACACTGACTAAGAACTACGGCTGCACTGACTTGACTCTCGACTAAGAACTGGAGAAAAATTGACTGCAAATCAAAGATTGAAAAGAACATTGAAAAGAAAACCAACTGCCTGAAATTGAAATGAACTACGGCAGGGGCTGAACTTGCTCCCGACTGAAACTGATTTCTCTGAAGATGAGGCTCTTATATATAAGCTCGTTTCTGTTTCTTTCTTTCTTTCCTAGTCATGATGGTCAGCGTTTTTTTATGGGAACACCAACGGACTTATCGAACAATATTACACGGTGTTCTTAGGTTGCTGAGATATAGCGACAGACGGATCATGTGCATCTGCTCCCACGGAGCAGAAAATTTTAGTTTATCGCATATATTATCTGAAAGCAACATTATCAAAAGTTTACAAGTCGCGGAGTAAAGTGACGCGGGCCCTAGACTTTCGCACGCGGTGTCATAGAGCACATCTAAGGTTTATTTCATAGATTACGGGAACATACTCGTAGACCACGAGTGTAAGTGAGTCCTTGCGACATTATTAAATTAGGTCGGTATCGGTGAAACTATTTGACGCGCCGCTTACGTAGTAACAATTGTGTGTGTTATTGCGTGCGGTGTTGGGCGCTGCGATTGGGCACCTCTCAGATTCGCTTCGTGAGTTACGGGAACTAAACCATGATGTAAGAGGGATGCAGGGTCAGGTGTCCGCGACCGGGCACCTGCAGTGTAATGTATTCGCACGTTGAAAAAATCACGGAGCTTTTAAGGATGATCCTTGAAGCGATATATTTTGCTTAAAATTTGGGGGTCAGTTTGCGTAACGATACTTCCGCTATTTGGTGGTGGTGACTGTCGGAGCGAATTTAATTGAATTTAATAAATTCAAAAAAGAGTAAGTATAATTATGTAGAATAAGGACTTTCTCTAATTTTAATATTTTTTCCTACAATCTTGATAGATATTTTTGTTGTTATTCCAACAATGATAATCAAATGGGA
>NW_014567501.1:0-861 GCF_001313825.1 Dinoponera quadriceps | reverse complement strand
TATATATATATATATATACACATATGTTTTAATGTTGTCAAAGTAACATTGTCTGGCACTATCCAATCAAAAGACCACAATTGTTCGTAAAAGCACGCAATATTAGATAAATGCAACTATTATTAAAAAAAAAAACGATTATAAACAAATCGCGTGATAAGATATATGTGAAAAGATGTGTTCGATCAGTACGCGGGTTAGAAATCAATTTAACATGATTTAAACGCTATATTTCTTAAATATCGTAATTTCTTCGGAATGTTGTATCCGTATCTGCAGCACAAAATACACAGACCAAGTGATAATAGTTAGTAAACGATACATAAAGAACGATAATATTTCATTTGTATAACAGAAGGGGATATACACGTGTATGTATATGTCTATATGTATCGTANGGATATACACGTGTATGTATATGTCTATATGTATCGTAGTTAAAAGCATAGAGGTGTAATATATATATATATATATATATATATATACATGTACATATATATATACATATGTGGCCTGGCCGGTAAAAATTAGCATGTGGAAAAATGTTTCGCATGACATTGTATACATATAAGTTATGGTAAAATAGCTGGGCAGAAACAATGAAAATGCCTGAGTCTTACTCTAGTATATTCAAAGTAAAATGGCATATTCACGATATATGAAAAGCGAATGGTATATTAAAAAAAAAATTATGTTTCAAATTAATACAGACGTTGTGTATGTGTGTGTGATGTAGCATTTACCTGTAAAAGGTTGCATATGTACGTTACTTGCTTTACAGACTTGATAATTGCTAACATCTCTATTATCATATATATATATATATATATATATATATACGACTGTAGATCGAGATGTTCT
>NW_014567500.1:0-2442 GCF_001313825.1 Dinoponera quadriceps | reverse complement strand
CAACATGGAAATATTATGCTGCGTACGACCTGCGTTTATAAAAAAATGTAAACCGTTTCTTTATCCTTTTTTTTCTGTAAACGCGGCGAAATCGATTCGGTGCGTCACGAAATCTCGCGAGATTGTTATTCGAGGCGGAATCATATTAGCCGTATCTTTCATTTCGTTTTTACTTTTCAAATCCTACTAACGCTTTCCTCTCTCTCTCTTTCTCTCTCTCTCTCTCTCTCAACTCGAGCCCACGAGAAAAATGTTACTGTTCTAAAATACGACACCAAGAGAGAAAAGGGGGGAGAGAGAGGGAGACATCTCGAAATAACGATATCCCAAGACGCGTAATTTGCCGTTTGTAGCGCTAAACGATGTAATAACAAACGACGAAATCAATAAATGACGATATTAAACGGAGAGAAAGTGATAAAACTAATTATCTCGTTGAAGTCATATTTTCACAAAAATGACAGGACACGAGTCAACATGCCTGAAGAAATTGTTATTGAAGAGTCGACGTAGAAAATAAAACGAATATTACGTCTCCGGCCTCGTGTTTTCGCCAGAAGAGAAGTTCAGTCAGCGATATCGCCGAATCCAGGTTCACAGGTATGTCTCAGTATCAAATTATTAGAGCAGCGGTATGCAACTAATACTTCGCTGAGGGTCATAACCTACAGGAAAAATGTGGGCGGCGAACGAAGCGACCAATTGCAATCGAGTATTACCGAGACTGCAATGTGCGAAAGTCTGAAACTGGTCGCGACTCGTTTGTCGCTTCTATTTCGCTGATTTCGTTTTTCCGTGTGTTATCGCCCTGAGAGGATGACCTCCATCGAACTTCGATCGAGTCAATCGACGAGCAGCTGGAGAATTGTCAATCTCCACATCTGTGCGCTTTGTCGTCCGACGACGATAATCGGAAGACTAACAATTTCTATCTATCTTAGCGGAACGCAGCAGGTAATATTTGGCTGACAAGGCGATTGCGAATCGCGTCGATCGAGCAGATAGGAGCCCGGTGAAAGTCACCCTTCGTCCGTTTTCACGCAGGATCGTGTCGAGAATCGGTACGACGATCAGGATGACGATCGGCTTTTGCTCGTTCGTCTCACAGACGGATNGCTCATTCGTCTCACAGACGGATAATCTAACGTGCCCTTTCCGTGCGACAGCGCCGAAATAGCCGCTCGTTACAATGGTTAGTGGACAAGTGAAATGAGAAAATGGGGGAGAAAGTCCGCGCGAGTAAAGAAAAAAAAATGTGCACCAAAGTTGCGATTCGTCCTCTTTCTTTTTTTCTCTCAACGAATTCTCTTCGCAAGATAATTGTCAGATGGGCAGTATTAGGTTAGGACGCAGCGTATTTTAAAAAGGAAATTTTTTATCGAATTCGAGAAAATGAAGAAAAGAGCGAAAGAGAGAGAGGGAGGAGGAAAACTCGCGATCTGCGAGCACCTCGAGACGCACTTCGGGCATGACTAGATCCTCATATGCTGGTACATAGAGATAAAAGCGTGCCGAATCGCTACATCGTCTCTGTCTGTCGACTTGCGATTCGTTCGAGCCGAAAGCAAGCAAGTAAGCGAGCGAGCAAGAAAGAAAAAAAAACGAAACAACGAATTAGTACGGAACGGAGATATCTCTCTCTCTCTCTCTCTCTGAGAAAAAATCAGCAACGCGAATTTTATCACCACGAATGGCCGAGAAATTAAATTCCAGTGGCGCCGTCCATTCATCTGATCGATCTTCTTTTCTTCTTCGAAATGGACAAAGCGCACTTTTCTTCCTTTTTTTTTTGCAAACTTTTTTTTTGGATTAATGAAAAGAGGAAGAAAAAAGGGAAGAAAAAAAATGTTTGTGATCTGTTACAATGCACATGTCTCTCTCTCTCTCTCTCTCGCCGTCGAAATAGTCACACCGTGTCGCTGTCGTCTTCTCTCCTTCCAGGAGTGTCAAGTTATATGTATATATACACACACGTGTGTACATATGCACATATATATATATATATATATATACATATTTCGACGATAAATATGTACAAGATTCTTCACATTAAAGTAAAAAATATAACATACTTCGTACTCAATATCAATGTGACGCAGTTAGTGGTACTGAAAGGCCGATATACACATATGCAAATCGTGATGTTAAACTTGCTCTTTTTTCCGGGTGTTTTTTTCTCTTTTTTTTCTTTTTCATCTTCTTGCAGTTTGTGAGACCAACGTCGACGCACGACGTCGTTTACCTGACAAATGGGGCCCGTGTCTCTCTCTCCCTCTCTCTGTACTCGCAAATTATTCACTCATACGATGTATGTCTCATGCATCTTTGTCCGTTTCTTCGCGAGCTTTCGACACATGGTGGAAGATAAGCAATTCCACGCCGCTCCTTCGCGTATACTTCAGCGGAGTAGAGAGAAGGAGAAGAGAAACAATTCCTTGTCCT
>NW_014567499.1:0-1675 GCF_001313825.1 Dinoponera quadriceps | reverse complement strand
TTGAATATTTAAAAAAATATATAATATTACAATAACATTAAATAATATTTTTTTAATATTATTAAGGGTAGACATATAACCATCCATTAATATTCCAGAAATATTACTTAATATTAAATAATGTTACGTGCTTATAGGGAGAATTTCGATATTGTTCCTAATCCTCGTTCCATATTCTTGTATTGTGAAAATATGATCGTCTATATGTCGAGATTGAATATCCTGTGTTCCTAATTCCTTATATTTGATTCTTTATTCCAGATCTCTTTCATTATGTCTGAGTGCTTTCTGTGATAATTCACATTTTCGAATAATTCTAAACTTCTTCACAGTTATCAAATACGCGAGGGCGATTCGATAAATATCGACGTGACGAGCCCTGGGGCAACGATAGCTTTAGGACTAATGTATTTTAATACCGGAAATCGTGCAGTGGCCGAATGGATGCAAGCCCCCGACACGGAGTATCTGTTAGAGTTTGTCAGGCCGGATTTCCTTCTGTTGAGAGTGCTCGCCAAGTCGTTGATTCTGTGGGAAGACATACAGCCGACGAAGTCGTGGGTCTCTAGTCATGTACCTCATATAGTTTATAAATACCGATTGCAGAAACCTGCGTCAGAATCCACGCCAGATGTAGATCTGGAAACTATTAAGTTAGTGAAAGCATTTGATTATTATTCTAAACACATATTCATATATTCGATATAAATCATGATTGATTCATCATTGCATTACAATTTACAGCCAGGCCTATTGCAACATTATAGCCGGTGCCTGTATGGCTCTGGGGTTACGTTACGCGGGTACTGCTAATAAAAATGCCTTCAAGACTCTGTACAATTACGCTCAGATGTTCACGGCGCTGTCACATAAAACTATAGCCGAACTGGCCGGTAAATCGACCGTCGAAACGTGCCTAAACGTTGTCCTACTTTCGACCGCAGTGGTAATGGCGGGTACCGGCAACTTAGACGTAAGTCTCAATACTCATCGAGAAAGTGGGCCGGAGGAATTGATTAATGCCACTTGCTTGTTGAATACGTAGGTAATGCGAATATGCAGGCACATACGCACCCGTGTGGGACCTGCGAGCAGCGTTGTCACGTACGGCTCTCATTTGGCAACGCACATGGCCCTCGGCCTCCTTTTCCTAGGTGGAGGGAGATACAATCTTTCGAACAGTCCGAACGCGGTGGCGGCTCTTATTATTTCGCTCTTCCCAAAATTCCCGACTCACAGCAACGACAATAGGTTTGTAGAGCCCCTTCTACAACGTCCGTGAAAATATGCAATAAGACGTAAGCAGNAGTAAGCTAATTGACCAATTGGATTTTTGCGATCCAAGAACAGTCGACTGTAGTTGGTCAATTTGCTTACTGCTTATGTCTTACTGCGTAATTTCACAGACGTTATAAACTTGGTCTATAATGGGCGGTAGGAATATGTTTATAAGAAATGAAAGTAAGAAATCAACCAATCATGGTCGATTATTCTCCTTATATTCGAATATGATTGGCCAGTTTCTTATTCTTATTTCTTATGAATATACTTCTACTGCCCATTGTAGACTACGCTTTACAGACGTTATAGAAGGAGCTTTGCATGTACTTTACGGGTATCGACAGGATATATATATAAATAATCGATTTAAGCGGGTTTAACTATGTTTATGAAT
>NW_014567498.1:0-1325 GCF_001313825.1 Dinoponera quadriceps | reverse complement strand
TATATATATAGAAAGAACCACGACGCTCTATCATTCATCGGGATAGTGAAGAATTAAAATCGCTATCGAAAAATTAATAACTGAGCTAGCTGAAGTCGGTCCACTGCCGCGAAAGCGAAGATTCCTGCAACCGTGCCGATAGTAATTGTCGTTACAAGACCAATCACTACTTCCAGCCAATCACTATTTCCAGCAAAGTTATTTAAAAAATTAGTCCTTAAACAAATTAAACCATTATTAAATATACCAAACCACCAATTCGGATTTCGTAATCAACACTCAACCATAGATCAAAAACGCAGGGTGTCGCGAGTCGCACGGCGAAGCTGTGATGCGTGCGAATCACGTGCTCCGTGTTGTTGCTCGCGAGAGGCGATTGTCTCCGATTAGCCGACAAGCGTGTCGGCAATCGCTAGGCGCGCGCATTATAGCCTTATATGGTCATGTTTCCCTCGTATCTTAGTAACGCGAGACAACAGAAAAGCGAAACGTCCTCGGGAGCTGCTGGTCCCGGACAATAGTACGATTCTGCCTAGCACAGTGACAGGTCGTATTCTTGCTTGTGCTACTCGTTGGCGATTGCTCGTCGTCAGTTACTTTCCTGACTATTGTTTTACCTTTCTTACGCGATAACTGCGTGCGGTACTTACGAAAGTCTCCCCAAGTAATAGTGTAATTGCTTTGATATTTCCGGCTCTTGTGTGACATTTCTGAGGGTGAGTGCGTCGCGGAACCCTCACGCGTGTGCTGCGCCCCTTGAAAAGAAGAATAAACTAAATATTAATTTGTGTTATTGTTAATTCGTCTCTGTTAATTTGAATGCCCTTCCGCTCCCGAGACATTCAAGAACACTTGCGAACACAAGGTAACTTCAACAATTGAGAAGGCGTTGGAAGAGGAGAAGTACTGTTCAACTGTTTTTTGGACGTTGTGCAGGCGTTTGACAGAGTGTGGTACAAGGGACTTATCTTTAAGTTGAACAAACTATTATCAGACAATTACAGCAGAATACTAGAGTCATTACGGAATCTTACGGAACCTTACGGAACGAAAGTTCAGAGTAACGTACGAAGAAGTTAATTCAGCCTTCTACTCAATACAGGCAGGAGTTCCACAAAGTAGTATTCTTTGGCCAATCTTATATTTAATATTTACTGCAGACATTCCAACGGATAAGAAACTATTATAGCCACTTTCGCTGGCAACACAGCAATAATGGCTGTGAACGCATCACAAGCTAAAGCAAATGAAAATCTTCAAACAGCTATAGACCGAGTTATACGAGGTGTGTTCAGAAAATAACGGGAATTTTCGTTTTTTGAAAA
>NW_014567497.1:1798-2741 GCF_001313825.1 Dinoponera quadriceps | reverse complement strand
AACAGTGCACTTCGGAGAAAAATGTTTCATACAAAAGTTATATGGTTTGAAGGGAGACATAAGATCATGTCATTGGATTGAATTTTTATATTCTTTTAAAGATCACATGAAAGTCACTTTCAATTTCTTCAATGGAAATTCCTACTTTGTATTGCATATTCTTTTATTTAATTCGACAATTCTTCAAAACACTATAATAAAATATTTTTACTATTTACTAATACTTATCGAATTATAAGGCTTGAAAATTGCAGTTCCGCCTACATTAGCGTTACCCAAAGTTAGTATAAAGACTCCACGATTCGTGGAATTTTATAAAGATATTCATTTCACGAACATAGAGTGAATATATTTATTCCAGGATACGGAGTAAAAATATTTGATCCACGATATGGAATAAAAGTATTTACTTCGAAAGAATGGAAAGTTGCTCCAATTCCAAAATCTCGACTGTTACTCCATTTTTCGAATGAAAATTTGAATCTGAGAAATTTAGATAGTATATCGTAGTATCAGGTCAGTATCAGATAAAAGATAGCTTCACGTCTTTGTGTATCATGTCTTTTATTTCGCGGTAAATTCTTTGTTGAAATCTCCTTGTTGAAAAATTGTAAACAGCAACAATTTTATATCATTCCTGTCGTTTCACGTTACGATTTCATATTGTTAATATTTAAGCTGCATTCCAATATTTATTGCCAATCCTGAAAATCTATAGTATTCGTAATATGAACTACAGTTACTACAATTTCCAGCATTGTGACCGTGAATATTAGGACGTAGCCTTTATCGACAACGAGAGAGATACAATTAAAGTACTTATATTAAAATACTTATATATTGACGACATCGGGTAAGAATCATTGTATTTGAATTGCATTGGCCAAACTAATATAACTTCAACTAATGCACAGCACGTTTATTACATGTTATTACATGTCAA
>NW_014567497.1:0-1765 GCF_001313825.1 Dinoponera quadriceps | reverse complement strand
TAACGGACATCACGCATATGCAATAAGTACAAATAGTATGAAATTGAAGTGAAAAATCAATAGTAATAAGAATATATTATACATGAGAAATATATATGAATAAATTCCAAGTTTCTAAAATTATTATTTTTATAATTTATATTAATATTTTTTAATATATGGGAAGTGCACAGAATTTTTACAATTTATTGCCATAGTATTGCGAAAAAATTCCCAGTGAACATCAACTAACAGTAATATAACACCAATATTATAATTTCCTACTCAACAAAGTAACTGTTACATAACACATGCGTTATATTGCATTTACATTATTGAGTAAAAAATTATAACATTGACATTATATTACTATTAGTTGGTGTTCATTGAGTTAATGATTATATGTTAATGATTATATATATAATCGCGTAAATAATATATACTTTACAAATGTAATGAAAAATAAAATAAATATTCAATTTGTACATTATTATATCTTGAGAACTATATCTTGTCTTTTTGCTGTAAAATAAACGTATAACTATGTCACAATGTTAATATTATAGGCTTACAAAATTAAGAGTCCTAGAAGGTACAAGATGAAAAGTAGTGACTTCTTACATAATTTTGGTCGCTGAATCTGAATCCATCAACGAAAAATGTCCATTACGTCAGGTTTTTGAGATAAATGAGTAATGTGGGCCAAAAACAGCGATTTTTACCATTTTCAAGGCGTTATTATGACTGACAAAATTATATTTTTTACATTCTCTCAGCATCTTAAAGCGCTATCTTTTGTCTTGAAATTGCGATTTTTTTTCATTCTTGTACGATTTTTTTTCGCCAAAAGTTATGAAAGTTATGTTATATGCTATATAAGGTTTGAAGATGGAAACTTTTCGACGATGAGACTATGCACTGAAATAGTGAAAAATCGACAACTCGGTGTATTATTAAGTAAATATTTTGTATCTGTGGGTTATCTGGGTCGTTGAACACGAATCTGACGTCAGAATTACAAAATTCAAAACGTTTGTAACCTTTTCTCCCCACTAGATAGGTGCGGGGGTTGTTTTTGATCCACCATTTTGAATGACGCGGACTTTTGAAATAAACAATTCCCGGTATTTATTTGACAGAATGTATATACGCTGTCGCGAAGAAGAAGCAACGTGTACATTTAATTATTCGCTAATTCGCTAATTGCCAATAACGATGACAATTTTTTGTGTTTTGTGTTTTTATCTGAATAGATTCACATTGAAATCGAAATAAGCGCAGTCGACATATTACAAAATCTTTTTAATAATTATTCATAATATGTAAGTATTACATTTGTATGACATTAGAATAATTCGTATCGTGGGAAAGTGATATTGTTTATCTTCACCTCTATTATATGCAGTGTAAGCATGACTGATGCTTATGTAATCACCTGACTTTGTAGAAAGGAAAAAAATGTGCTGCGGTCCATCTTTTCTCGAAGTGGTAAAGTATAATATGGCGCAGGTGAATATGATTTTTGACACGCATTTCTATTAAGTAAATATAGAATAATAGTTTTTATTAAAAAAGTAAACAAATGCCAATATTCATAAGTAATAAATACGCAAAAGTAAAAGGCGGTAAATTATTCATCAACCCAATATAACTTTAAGCCATCTTTTAGACAGCCGATGAATTCCATCTCGGAAAAATGCTGTGTCTTTGTACACGATAAAGTCGTCAAACCATTTTCGAATCTCATCCACTGATTGGAAGTGAGTATCGGACAAGACGTGTTGCA
>NW_014567496.1:0-1023 GCF_001313825.1 Dinoponera quadriceps | reverse complement strand
CCTCTATTGGAAAAATAATGGATTACTTTTTACTAGACCTAATATTTTAGATTTTAAGATGAATATGAAATTCTAGAAGTAGAAATAGTTGATTTATCAGAAAAACATGAAAATTAAGTATATCTTCCGGAAGAAATTGTTTGTAGGTCCGTTGAGGCAACATTATCGAATGATTATAAAAGAACAAGCCTTGGAGTATTGGAGGAGGGGTAAAACAAGACCAAGATCGCTTGAAGGCGTCAAACAAAATTCAAGGAAATTACGTCGATCCAACAGCTATGATGGGAAATCTATATCAACGGAGGTAGTAATTGATATGAAAAATTAAAACGCATTTCTGAATATATTTTAATTGATTTAATGATTCGCTTGAAAAAGATACACTTACTCATATTAACACATTGCTTACGGCACTCTACTCACTCAACACGACAATTATATACTCATTTATTCGCAAACAATTTGTTTCGAGAATGTATGAGACTTTGTTACCCTGGTAACGTAACAAGAAAATCTATTTTTTAATTCCTTTAAATTCCTTAAATCATTGATTAAGTTGAAAAAACCTGAAAACGAGATATCTCGTCGCCCGGCCACAACATTCGGCTTACTAAAAACGAGATTTCTCGTTACCCGTACGCAACGTGTTATATAGTTCGATGNGCTTCTCGAGCGCAAGAAGAGGAAAATGCACCAGGATTCAAAGTTTCCATTAATCCCGGGTTAAAATATTAAAACAATATGTTACATTTCGAAAGATAACAAAATTTGTTACGAAAAAATCTTTATTATCGAAAGCAGATTTAGAAAATAAGTGCGATACATTTACTACAAAAGTAAAATATTATATTACTCGATGTGGTATAGAAAATATTTGTTATTCGGATCAAAATGGATTTTAATTAGAATTTGATTCCGGTCGCACATTATCACATAAAGATGAGAAAAAATAGGATCTATGATACTATCTATTTTATACAAGGTCTGTTCAAAAAGTATCGCGAATTTTGAATTTCCGCGGGT
>NW_014567495.1:0-980 GCF_001313825.1 Dinoponera quadriceps | reverse complement strand
CTCACCCAATATTTGATAGTGGATTTATCCAATAATGGACAATCCAATGCCTTTTGATTAAAGGAAACAAAATTATTAATTCTCTTATGAATAAAATGTGGCTCTTGTAACTATAAATTTTGTTTCTTTCGATCAAAATGCGTTTGATCGTTTATTGTCAAATAGATCTAATCAAATTTAATTTTTAGTGATGTATGATGTAACTTCAGTGCCAAGATCGAAGAGGGGTGGGGGAGGAAATAGGTTGCAGCAGTTGGCGTAGACCTGGAATTACAGTCACGGGCGGAAGAAATCGACACACATTCGTGGAACACAAACCGGCCAGTAGTAACGGACTTCCTGCAGTCGAACGTGCCGTCCGTGCAAGAGCGTCTCCGCAGTGGCTGGCGGCAGACTGGGTCGGCCTCGGCGACGTATCAGTTTCGGTCACTACTTTTCTCTTTCCCTCGACGACCCTTGGGATTTGAATTTTATTCGGCGGGGATTCCTTTTCGGTTNTCTCTCTCTCTCTCTCTCTCTCTCTCTCTCTCTCTCTCTCTCTCTCTTTCTCTCTCTGTACGTCAACGAAGACGTATAAAAATGACGAAGGATCGCGATCTGGAATATAGCTTATTAACTCTCGGCTGCTGCTTACTCTCTTTGTAATATTATACAGAGAGCATCGCAAATGGCCGGACATCAAGATGAAGTGAGCTCGACTGTTGTGTGCGTCACGAGAGCATAAAGTTATAGAATGATTCTTCCGAGAGGAATGGTGCTCCTCGCCATCGGGGATTCACGGCGAAAAAGTGTGCATAAACCGGAGAAAACCGAAATTGAACAGAATTAGAACTTGATGCATGTAAGGGAAAGTAAGATAATAAGGTTCAATTAAGGAAAAACATAAGTACATACCCAAATTTACGCAAACATAAAAACTTTTTATTAACATTCAACCTCCAAGAATGGTCAATATATGGTGTATATGTGTGTGTGTGTGT
>NW_014567494.1:0-1065 GCF_001313825.1 Dinoponera quadriceps | reverse complement strand
AATGAAAATGAGATCTGACTTGGAAACAGTAGAGCTCTGGGTTTATATTCTTAATTACTACCGCATGCTAACTCCAGATACCATTCAAAGAAATATCAAAAATATGACAAGAGAAGATATCAAGAAGTTATATGCAGCTAGAGTGTTACGTATGCCAACACACTTTGCTAGACCGATAAATCCCGCAGAATCTGAAAATAGCAACAAATATAGAAGATTTGGAAATGTACACTTTGATTTTCAAGCTTTGAAAGAAAAAAGTGCTTTAAAGTCACAAAATGCAGGAAGATATTTAGCTTGCCTATTTCTGTCAAAATCATATTCGAACGATCTTCTCCCATACGACCCTTTTGATGCGAAGCGATTTTTCAATGATAACTTCAAAGGAACAATCGAAGATGTTTTTGACAAGTATTGTGAGTCGCGGAAAGAGGATAAGAATGAGATTCTTTCGTACTATAGAAACATCGCAGAAAGAAATAGATCAAAATGCAATTTCGAAGAAAACCACCAAAACAAGTTTAGCACGATTGATTTGTTAGCTAACGCATTTCTCCATATATATCGCTAAAGGATTATTTATTCGAAATCAGAGAATAACAATATTATGAAAAATATCAAAGTCAATATTATTTTAACTTCAATGTAAATCTCATTTGTNGATAAGAATGAGATTCTTTCATACTATAGAAACATCGCAGAAAAAAATAGATGAAAATGCAATTTCGAAGAAAACCACCAAAACCAGTTTAGCACGATTGATTTGTTAGCTAACGCATTTCTCCATATATATCGCTAAAGGATTATTTATTCGAAATCAGAGAATAACAATATTATGAAAAATATCAAAGTCAATATTATTTTAACTTCAATGTAAATCTCATTTGTATTGTTTTATTGTCATAATTAAAATTTATCTTATTTATAGCTAATTATTTTTATATATTATTTTCAAACTCCTAACAGACGACCTTGTGTCATTGTTAAATTATATTCTTTAAAGTTTTATACATTAAAACAAGAGGTCAGAGACCTTGAAGGCTATCGAAATACCAAGGACCTAAG
>NW_014567493.1:0-782 GCF_001313825.1 Dinoponera quadriceps | reverse complement strand
TATATATATATATATATATATACCATACTGGAAAGAGCACTCCTTTGTCTCGTACGGTCAGAGCTGTATGAGATAATTAAGCTGAGACCGTGCTATCTTTGTCAAACTAATTGCAGCGATCACGTGACTCAATATATTATGCAATCTGAAAACATTTGTCTTCGCGAGCATTTTTCACACAAATTTTCCACAAATTTAATTTGACGAAAGGAGATTTTTAATAAATAATAATTTTCGGGATCAGATTGATACATATCTGGATGTAAAATTTCCCGCTCTTTCTGAATCCGGCATAAAAAATAGGGGGTTCCATTTAAAAAAGAGACTTTGACCTTGAAATGACCTTGAAAACTGACCTCAAGGTCAAGGTTATTAGCACAANCGACAACTTTTATCCGAACATTTTTTTCGTAGATTGCGTAGTTTCGGAGATATTTCCGTTTGTCGATTAAAATGGGTCACCGTGTATATCCCATTTGACACAATCGCTGAGTAATTATCGATGTAATCGTTTTATCGTGGAAATAAACAGGATGACTTTACGAATTTATAAATATATCTCGGCACATCAAATAACGGTAACGTTACATCAATATTATAAATTTCTCACGCACAATGTAACTATTATATACAAACGTGTTATATGTTTGTATTGAGGAATGGAAAATTAACATAATATTATAATATTGGTGTAATGTTACAGTTATTTGACGTATACTGAAATTGAAAAAATGACGCGATATCAAAAAAGAGGAAGATAATTTATACATTATATATATATA
>NW_014567492.1:0-1402 GCF_001313825.1 Dinoponera quadriceps | reverse complement strand
ATTTTTGAAAAAACACAAAATTCGCGATACTTTTTGAACAGCCCTCGTAGATAGTGAATTAATTCGTCTTTTATTGAAGTCGATACTAGTTAAAAATTTGAAAAATAATTTATATTTTCCAAAATGCAAAGGTTTATATATCGAAAAATATCCAAAGAGCCAAGCTTGCTAAACTCAAGCTTTGCTAAATGTATGCTGCATGCTATGTTGGTATAATTTTGGCAGAAGCGAAGCAAGATTTGATGTGTTAGATAGTGCGCGTAGAAATAAAATTAAAATGTAACAGATTCTGCTTTATGATATGATGATAAAAATACTGCAAAAATGAAGTACGGCAAGTCAGCATACGAAAAGAAAAATTTAAACATTGAGTGTTGACATGATATGTCGACATGGAGCAGTATAAACCCAGCATGCAAATGCTAACAATATGTCGTCACTATGCCGGCAGATTTGATCATGATTATGCAACAGATTTCAATCAAGTTTATCTTCATTAAGCTGAATTTTCTCCGCAATGTGTTGCCGCTACAGCGTGCCGGCAGAAATATAAGAGAAATATATTATTCTTTGTCCTTATAATATGACTGCAAAAACGCAATACATTCCAAGCATAGCCTGCTTTCTTCATCAGTGACGACATAAATACGGTAGAAGTAGATCACGATCTGTCCTCGCAGTATGACAACAGAAATATAGAAGATAATCTACACAACATGTTAACTCAAGTAATAACGGCAGAAATCGATCATGATGTGCCGTTCGAAAGTGATGGAACGGAGCAAAAATGGATCATGACGTGCCGTTCGAATGTAGCGGCAGAAACTTGGCATAAATCGATCACGACATGCTGCTCGAACATAATAGGAGAAACACGGCAGAAATGCAGCAACTAATATGATTTCTTTTAGCGGCGCTCCATTTACGGCACAATATATTTAATTATTAATTATTTTTAATGGAAGTTACAAAGGTCTACAATAAATGTATATAATAAATGTTGAATAATTTACCACCAAACACAAGATAACAGTAATAAAACTGTTATAATTTTCCACTCGACAATGTAAACTGTTACATCGTTGAGTAGAAAATTAGAAATAACAGTTATATAACAATAACTTGGCGTTTGCTGAGCATTTCGTGCAATTTATTATATACATGTAAATGCCATACAAATTATTTTACATGTTCTATAATTGTCATAATCTTATTATTTATTCTATCTAATATTACATATTTAATATTACAATCGATTATTACATATCAAATATTATAATTTAATTATATCATATATAATCTAAAATAATACTCTTTTATTATTTAGCTAAATGCTACCTAAGTACGTGCTTGGGACAACATATGTGCATATAATGTTATTAAAGTTAATTTTGATATATTC
>NW_014567491.1:0-951 GCF_001313825.1 Dinoponera quadriceps | reverse complement strand
TCACAGCTTTACATATATAACGGCATAAGGTTGAAAATCGTAGAAGTAAGTACATCAATTACAATGGTGGTGCTATAATGGCTCTAGTTACAATAGTTTCGATCTTACCCTGATAGAAACGTATGCAGTTTCCCCGGACGCCCGTTCAATTACTGTCTAATATTAATTCTCATTAGTTTTAGCGATACTGCGTAAGAAACAAGAAACTTGAACTAAAGTTTTATTCAGAGGTACTTCTGAAGGGCGAAGGTGCCCGTTTCACGAGCAACTTGTTCATTAATCGGTTGAATAATTTTCTTGGTCCATATATTGTTCTGTTTCCGTTCAGTAAATGGGTTCAGATTCTGCGTATTTTTTCGTTTGCGTGCAATCACCGCGGGCTAAGCCTGGGAAAAGCGTAGCATGATTGGAACCCCAAAAGTGGTTTTACTTCTCAGTTATTAGACAGAAGTTAACGAACCGTCCAGTAACGTCCTGCAGAAAAAAAAAATGCGTGGAATTTCCACCAGGCTGTGTGAACGTGTGAAAGACTAGGAATTATATAATATTAAAAAGTTTGAACGTAGGGAATGGCACAGCTCACATGACGCCGATTNTGTACGTGTGAAAGGCTGAAAATCGTGTGACATTGCAAATTTTCAATCTAGAGAACGGTATAGCATACATGACGCTGCCCGTCGACGACGAAATTCGGAATAATTAACTGTTACGGAGAGGTATATTATTTTTTTGGCGTGAAGCTTCTTAGGGAGCTACGTTAGATGTGACTTAACGGGTCACTCGCGACGATATAACGACGTAATGTAAGGCGTGCGCGCTCGCATTTCGCGCTGGTTGTTTTGTTACGTTCCAATCTGTCCGGATAAAATCGAATAAATTCCGCGGAAATGTTGCCCTCGCGGCCCGAATCTGCAAGTCATGAGTCGAGAGACTGGCGCCTGTGTAAGAAAA
>NW_014567490.1:455-792 GCF_001313825.1 Dinoponera quadriceps | reverse complement strand
AGGGAGGGAGGGAGAAAGAGAGAGAGAGGGTGGCAGGCAGCCTAGCAGGGCTAACTCGCGGGGGACGACGTGGGAAGGTGACGGAGGGGGTGACGCGCGCGAGCGAGCGCGAGGGGGACCGAGGGGGACCACCACCGCGCGAATACACCCTCTCCCCCCGCTCTCGCGCCGGCCCAGCTCGGAAAGAGGCCGCGCCGACCAGTCCGGTTCTGGTTCGACGCAGTTCGGTTCGGTTCCTAGCCAGTAAGCGGCAGATTAAAGAGAAATGGCTACACGTTCATATTGATTTTTGTCCTCAGTTCGCGGGTTGCCGTGGGGTGGGTAGAAGCGGCTGGAT
>NW_014567490.1:0-382 GCF_001313825.1 Dinoponera quadriceps | reverse complement strand
GGTAGCGGAGAAGGAGGACGAGGAGGAGGGAGACCACCAATCTTTGCGTCCCCTCCTCCTCGTCCTCCTTCTCCGCTACCTCCTCCTCCGCCGCCCGCCCGCTCCTTCTCTCTTCGCCTCCACCGTGTGTCTACCGGCTGTTTCTCTCTCCCTCTGTTCCTACCTACTACCCCCTTTACCTTCCTTCCGCCCTCTCTTTCTCCGTCGTGCACCCTTCGACTACCCTCGCCGGCCGTCCACCCTCTCCTTTCTCCGTTCCCCTTTCCATCTTCCGTTCACTCACTCACTCACTCACTCACTCGCTCGCTCGCTCGCCCCCTTCGCTGCCCTGCCCCTCCTATCTGCGAGCTGTACCCCCGCCCGCCCCGCCGTCCCCCGTATC
>NW_014567488.1:1452-2293 GCF_001313825.1 Dinoponera quadriceps | reverse complement strand
GCTAATTGCAAGATCACTGTTGATAAACTTATAAAATATATGCGAAGCGTATATCTAGAAATAATGGCCTGAATTATTCTAGAATTAAAGCAGGATTTGAGGATCAATGTTGATTAATACTTTCTCGATAGTTAATTTCGAATAAATTTATTTAGATTTTTGTACAATTTGTATTATTGCAATAGTTGAAATGCTTAGTGTTCGAAGTGCAATAACAATAATAAATATCTGTGTGGTGTAGTATATATAAAACTAGAAAAAGCAGGCTCGAACTTTTAATTTAGTGAATCTCGAACTCAATAAAATCCAGGTTGCGAATTGAGTTAAAGACTTTCGAAAGACTCGAAGATTATTTGGAAAAGTTTTTAAAATACAATATGTATAAAAACAAATGCGAGTTTAAAACAATTTTTAAATTTATGCGTTTGTGTATATCATGATGATATAAATATTCAAATAGTAATAACATTTTCTCATGACATATTGTCAATAATAAAAATTAATGATAAAAAGGCTGAAGGGAGGAGCAAAAGAGAGATAAAGAGATTTGAGATTTACTATAAAATTACAATTATATTGTAATACTTGTCTATGAGGCAAGTGGTAATCACATATTTAGCTACAGAAAAATACAAACATATTAATGTATTTTATTAAATAAAATGTATTGTGAATTCAAATTATATAAAACTATTAAAAGTAATGTTATTCACAAGCTACTAGGTTGTGGGCAGAGGGATATTGACTACTACTATAACGTATGCGTAGTCTTTATCCATATTTTTGTGATATTCATTATTATTTAATATTACTGTTTGCAAACAAGCAGGCTCTTGGAAAA
>NW_014567488.1:914-1358 GCF_001313825.1 Dinoponera quadriceps | reverse complement strand
GCAAACAAGCAGGCTCTTGGAAAAGTTTCTTGGGCAAATAAGTTTCATCACTTTTGTAAGTGTAGATGATACACATGTAGGATAATATACCTACCTAATTACCACCTAAGCTAAGGAATTTAGATATTAAATTCTCAACTGAGCAGAAACACGTTTATCATAATATACGTTTATCATTCATCGATTTAAAATTCTGACTGATGCTTTTCAACATACAGGTCAATGCTGTGTACATATCTTGAAATTCTCAAAGAGAGTCCAACTCTTGAAATTTTCCTTATGTATCAGGACAATATATAAGAACAATTAACATTTGTATACAAAACAAAAACTGATGTTTCTATTTTTTTTTATAGTTGTAATTTATATCGATCAATTATTATTTTTTTTGTACAGAACAAGATTTATATAAATAAATTGGATGAAATATATCTAAAGGTAAAT
>NW_014567488.1:0-778 GCF_001313825.1 Dinoponera quadriceps | reverse complement strand
AATTCTAACTTCTATATTTATTTAAATTTCCCATTGCACAAATGAATTGATATAAAACAAACCATTTTCCAAATAAAAATATGCTGACAAATACATATATACATTCTACGGGGAAAAGGCTTCAGAATCAACTTATATCTTATTGTTCTATCTCGTTCGCATATAAGAAAACAATCGTTTCGTGAAATCCCAATTTCTAACGTGACTATCAATAATTTTATCTTTCTAGAACTATGTTCAAAAATCTATAAGTTCTATATTGTTTACTCACACAAATATATTAGCTATTTTACTGATAAAATTTATCAATTGCTGTGATCACAAAGTGAAACAAATGTTATAGTCAGATCATAAAACATAAACAAATACTAAGCTGAATGGGTATAGAATATTTCAATCCATATACATACATACTTGATTTTAATATGTAACACACACATACACATGCATGCATACATACACACGTCTATATATTAGCTTTCTGCAAAAGATTTATATTGATTAATTTGTGCTGTAATATAATATTGTAAAATATAATAAGTGGCTATGAAATGAAATTAATTTCATTTCACAATATGTATAAATAATAGTAATCATTCAATAAATGTTTTATATACATCTCAGAGTATCTGAGTAGTAGTAGGTGGTTTCCACTCCAAAAATTTTGCAAAGTCTTCTCCTTTCAAATATATTTGTCCACTTGTCATTAAATATACCTGTAAAATTAAATAACTGTGAAATTAATTGCAATACTACATAGATAGAAAGATTTATCAAA
>NW_014567487.1:0-2284 GCF_001313825.1 Dinoponera quadriceps | reverse complement strand
CATAACGTCACAAAAAAATCGAAAATCGAATATACGTAACCCGCGGAAAATCAAAATTCGCGATACTTTTTGAACAGACTTCGTACAAACATGTTCGGTGCCTTTTTTATATGAATTTAACATTTATTTACAGAAAAACGAATTACATGTTAATCCTAGAAATAATGTCGTTTATTTGATTCTTTGACACATTTCTGCCACCTTTCAAGCAACTGGCGAATCCCCTGTCGAAAAAAAGATGGCAGTTTTGAGTCGATAAAGTTATTAATGCTTTTTTCGACCTCGTTGGGAGATTTGAAGTGAGAATCAACTGGGTGATGCTGCAGTGACCGGAACAGATGATAATTTCCAAGGTCTGAGGAATAAGCCGCATGAAGAAGAATTTCTCAATCCAAGCTAGAGATGACTTGTAAGGTTGCTCCCGCCGTATGTGGCTACGCGTTATCGCAGCAGAATGTCTAATTCCTGTCTAATTCCATTGCTCGTAAAAAGTCTATCTTGCTTAAGTGCGTCGCTCAATTTGATCACCCAAAGCGGAATAAATGATTTCGGTAGTCTGAGCAGTATTTTTATTCAATTGGAACACAAAAAAGATGTAGTGCCTCAGATGCTCCTTTTCGGACGACATCGTGATAACTACTGTTTTCTGAGATTATGTCGGTAAGGCTGTCAAATATTATAGGGCTTCTTAAAGCTTAAAGTTGGCACTTTCAAATTATCAGAAGGAAAATTTTTTAATTTGTATCAAAATTACAAGACGTTAAAAATAAAGGCACCAAATTTATTTATACCTAATATTTATTACATAATATATATTTATATATTGTTTCTTTTTAAAATATGTTATATATGTTGTATAAAATATATTTATATATTGTTTCTTATTAAAATATGTTGTATAAGTTAGGGAGTTCGGATTTTATCAAATGAAAAAAAAAAAATAGAAATGGAAATGATAAAATTGAAAAGATATTCCTCTCAAATCTTGTCTTTCATGCCTTCCTGGTATTTTTCAATTTCTTTACCTTCCCAGTGATGATTTTTTACTTTTGACAAAAACCTAAAATAACCATTGACATTTTAATTTAAAATAACAGGAATTGTTATGTGTTTTTGGTCACATAAATCGAACATGTCGAATTTCGTCAAAGAAATTCTCTTCTAACCATACTTAATGACTGATTTACGAGACTCACTTTTCCTGAATTTCTTGTAACAACGTTTCCTCTTTCTCCGTGATGCTGTTACGCAGTACGTCTAGATTCATTTGTAGCTGCTTCGTGGTTTGTACTCCGACCAAGTGGGTGTCTATATTTATATATTGTAGCGAATGCCATATCGCCAGTCTAGAAAGCTCTACACCTTGATCCTGTATCGATATTTCATAACTTTTATTATTATCAAACAACTATTGATTAGTCGAAATCTCACATATACAGTGGCTCAAAGATAGGTTATTATTTCAAATTTTCAAAAATTTTAGTACAATCAATGTGAAAATAATTTTAAAAATATATTACCTGTAAAAAAAATTAGAAATTTTTTAAATCAGTAACCGAAGTTTGAATCTGTATTTCTTTCACAATCAATAACATGTACGGAATAGAACACGCATTTTAATTGATAGATATCTTTTTTATTACACTCGTTAGATATATTTTATATTATTAACGTGCCTTGCAATATTGTGCAGCATTTGCACATTGCCTTTTCGTCTCGTCAGAAGCAGGATGCCAACTTGGTGGTCCGTTATTCGTTAAAGCGCCCATACAAGGTAACGCGGCGTTAATTAGACCAATATTATGTTTCTAAAATAGTGCGAAAAGTATTAAATTACGTAGTTAATGAATTTTCACTATTGAAACTGATATGTATCACGATAAGCGTAGCGCAGAAAATCGAACGAACCTTGAAAAACGGGACGTACTGCAACAATGTATCGTCAATCAGAGTAAGTCTCGTATAGCTTAATACGCAAGAAATATTGATGTTGCTCCTCTCAACGCACTTTTTCAACACGGATACTGGATAACCCGTAATGCCGATGTATCTGGCCTTACCGATGGCTACTTGCCTCGATAATTCCGGCAAGGTTTGTGTAAGTATTATCTCTAATGATGGCGCGAACTCGATATCGTGGACCTGTAAAGTTCATAGTTGAAAGAAAAACATGTTCGTGATAACAAATTTATATACATATACAAGAATGAATCAAATATAAACGGGCCTTTTGCAAAAAAAAAACCATATATTATTCAAAATCAAGTCTAATTTACATTTTTCT
>NW_014567486.1:0-737 GCF_001313825.1 Dinoponera quadriceps | reverse complement strand
TATATATATATATATATATATATATACACACACATATAATATATATATATACTTACTATATATATATAGATGGTTTATTATGCCGTAAGAAAGATTACTAATTTCCTATTTGCATATTTCGCGCGGAAATACGCGCACATGTGTGTGATGTGTGAGCATTCGAAAAATGCGTTCTCGAATGCGACCCCTCCTCCATTTCTCCTGCTTCTCCCCGAAATTTTCCTGAAGCTATACACGCGCGCGACTTTTGTACCACCCTCTCCTTCTCATTCTCTCCCTATCTCTCGTATGCTACCGTGCANTCGCTTCAATAATATCTGCCCGTATATAGTTTTTCTCGTTGCTCCTGTCGTCTCGTCGTTCGCCGTGTGCGATTGTAAACGATAATAGGACACTCGCGTCTCTCTCTCTCTCTCTCACGTTGTATTTTTTTAAACTATTGTATCTGTTCTCTTTTTGTTTTTTTCCTCCCTATCTTCTTTTTTTTTCTTTTTTTTCCTATCATACGCACCATTGATTCAAAGAAAGAAACCCGCTATCGGAGACACGAGAGAACGCTCGCCGGACCGGCGGGATCCTCCGAAAATACGATTTACGTTATCTCCCTTCGCGACGTACCTTCCCTGTGCACCCCCGCTCTTCCAGTTCGACCGTTCGATGCGATTTATCGCTATTGCAAAAGAAAACCGGAAGGACAAGGGAACGTCCAGTATCTCTTATCCCGTGCTATATATATA
>NW_014567485.1:0-912 GCF_001313825.1 Dinoponera quadriceps | reverse complement strand
GAAAATAACGCGCGTGCCTAGCGACAGCCGACACGATGTTGTCAACTAATCGCAGACATCGCCTCTCGCGAGCAACAATATATCGCACGTATCACGGATGTACCGTGTGGCACGCAACAAGTGGCAGAATTTTAGTTTTTAAAGTGGTTCAATTTTGCGTATCTGCGATCTGCGATCTTCTTTGACCCAAGTATTCAATTTTCTTCCAGATTGACTAACAAATGATAAGTTACATTCTCTACAATGCAACGTTCCTATATATAATGCTATTTGCAATGCTCATTTGCAATGCTCAGTTGCAATACTCAGTTGCAATACTTTGTTTTATAAAGCTATGCATAAACATATAGATTCTATCAATTTAATATATTTCGGTTTTGGTCCGGGCCCTTAGCTTAGGCACAGAGAGAAAGTTTCTTTAAATTTAGTATTCCCATTTATTTGACTTTAATTTCCTTGGATTCGTTCTCAATTAATTTATTGTTTGAATACCATTATAACTCTTGGCTAAGAACCTAAAAACAGTTATGACATCTTTGATACAATAATATACATCATCATAGCAATATTCGTTGCNCACTCTTCTTTCTTTAGCACTATAACCTTTGTGGGTTTTTGCCTCTTCTCTCTCTCTCTCTCTTATGTACGCATGTGGTGCGTACGCAAATTATACATGCATATGGGATCTACAGTTTAAACGCCGGTTCCGAAATTGGAGAAAAGTTTTCTTGACATGAATACTCTCTTAGTGGTTTGCCAGATCATCGATGAGGAGCCACGAGCGCTTAGAAAATTTTTTCGTTCTGCCGTTTTAATATATATACTTTTAAGTATTGGTAATTTAATTCAGCATACAGAGCTATGCATAAAAATGAGCCTATTGATTTGATATGTATATCTGTTCGATTGAAC
>NW_014567484.1:0-773 GCF_001313825.1 Dinoponera quadriceps | reverse complement strand
TATATATATATATATATATATATTAGTCAATATATAATATATATATTATGAGAATTCTATGCCAGTAATGTATACAGGATGTGTTTGGAAACCTGCAAATCTCATTTCGTTCAATTAAGAGATTCTCTGAGGAACGGACACAACTTTTCCTAAGCAAAAACTGTCATGAGAGTAGTCCATTATTCGGACACAACCTTCCCTTAACAGAAACTGTCAAGAGAGTAGTTCATTATTTATAACAATTTCTCAATGCACGCCGTACACGTCCGTTTTTGGTCGACTGCGTGAAGCCAATCACCGTCATCAACATTGACGCATCGTTTTCACTTTCCTTCGAATAATCGATAAACAAGTACCGCCTTGCGCGATTAGAAAATCCGTATAANATTGTACGTTAAGGCTGTTCCGCCGGTTAATGTATGCACACCTGACAAACGCTGCTTTTCACGCCGAGAGTTTTCTGCTCCGTCAATCGCGACGTCCGCTGGTCGCCCCGCATAATCGGCGGCGAGCCCGCGGCTTTTCGGGTCGTCCAAGTGAAAGTACTTACACTCCCAACGAATCGCGAGGCGCGTAAGCGAGAGTGTCATTTCGCGTCTGCCCGACGCGGTGGCTTCGTTGGCTCGCGCTTTGTTGCAATTCACGCTTGAGAAATACGTGATTCATCGGCCGCCTCGGTACAGGAGGGATGGTGATCGGCGGCGCTCGCTCGCGCGAATAATCCACGTTGTACTAATCAACGCGAAAGTCCAAGCATGCGCGCTCTTCCCCTC
>NW_014567483.1:0-1825 GCF_001313825.1 Dinoponera quadriceps | reverse complement strand
TATACCAGTCAAAAAAACCGAACGAACTTATTTGCCAACCCAATAGTTTTACAAGCTTTATCTTGTAATCTCTTATGCAGATCATCCAATTACTCATCCCTTCCAACAAATGACTCTATTGGATCTACAAGAAATGGAGCATAATTTCCCGTAAATGTGACTTATTTGGAAAAAAACTTGCCATTATAAACACAGTCAAAATAGATGATATTAACCCGTCGCACAAATGTCATCTATGGAGTTTTAGCGGGACTCTATAGACCTGTCATTCATGTGTGTTGCCAACTTTCAATTCGAAGAAATAGTGTATCTAACGCCATCTATTGCCAACGGGCGGTTTCATATGCAACCACTTAATAATATTAGACAAGTTATTATTAAAGTCTGAAAGTTATTATTAACGTCATTAAATATAAAACCATAAATATAATCTCAATACGAAAAATTGTTAAACGAATATGGTTTGGTCATGATGGATTGAACATGAAGCAGATCAAGTTTCACAACCTTTGGATAAAAGTATTAATCAGATATCTGTAATATCAAGGCAAGATCAATTTCGACAAGAAGGTAAGAATTCCGATAGCATAGATACTCGAAACAAGCAAGTAAAACGAGTAAATCCGATTCACGGTAATATTTATCAGTTAAAGATATTAATGCTATTCTTGTATCGTAGAGTCTTTCATAAATATTCTTTTCGCGTAGGTACAGAAATTAAAGAAGCTGAAAAATTTGATGATTTAGTATTTGGATATACTCAAGATGATAAAAAGATATATCATTTTTTGCAAGCTAAACATAGATTAGATGAATCTACAAAAATCATAGCACGTAATTTATCAGCAGTGTCACGTGCGCCACTTTTTTTGTCACGCTCCGTCGCGTTCGCGTCGGTGGCGTACGGACCACTTCGCTCCCGCTTCTTAAGCGGCAACGGCTTTGCCTCGGTTAGCACAGGTTTTAAATAATCTTTACCTGCGGAATCGGATCCCTCGCGATTCCGCGCTGGAGAGTGTCGAGGTCCTAGTCGCGTACTCCTCGATATTCGCCGATTAGTCGGAGGGGAGCCGGGAAAGGTAATAACTCTAAGAGACCGGTTAACGGTAACAAAAGAACATTTAATTTGATATAGCTTATTACATCTGAATAATCGCGATTTTATCGGTGATCGGCCATGTGATGTGACCCTAGATTTCGCGGGAGTTAGACTGCGTCCCTCGCGGACGACGTGTAACTATCGGGTCCCGGGAGATTCGGCAACGAATTTTAAAAGGAAGCTATCTCTCGCTCAGCTGTTCCGCGAGATGGAAATTTAGGCGGCGGACCTAAGCCGTTTGACGGCAGCAAGAAAATTACGCGTGTCGCGTCTCTGAGCTCCCTTGCCCGGCAGTCGTTCCGCGAATCTCTCCGGGGTGGTTGGGTCCCAGCCAAGTCCTTCCTNGGGGTGGTTGGGTCCCAGCCAAGTCCTTCCTGGCAGTAGTTTCTGCCCCGGCCGGGTCGGTACTCTCCGACGTACTCGCCCGCCGGCAGCAGTCCCTATGTGCAATAGTAGATGAGTAAGGCCGGTTCTAGTGCAGTTAGTGACGTCACGGTACGTCACGCGAGGGAGGGGGTGACGTCACGGTTACGTCACGCGAGGAAGGGGGTGACTTGTAGACGCGAGGGCTGATGTCATGCGAAGGAGGCGGTGACTTGTAGACGCGGGGGCTGGTGTCACGCGGGGGAGGGGGTGTTTTGTTGGCCCGCGAGGGGGCTGACGTCACGCGGGGATATTTTAAGCCGACCGCACGAAACGGTGATATATGCTACAAGATAAGTTATA
>NW_014567482.1:0-679 GCF_001313825.1 Dinoponera quadriceps | reverse complement strand
GGTAAAACAGATCCAATTGAGCCAGAACCGGCCTTTCTTTCCTACTCGTGTGAATTTCAATTTTGACGATACGATCGTCGAAGATCGGTTCGTCACCGATGTGCAAAATGTATATCATGTTTAATTGTTTTTCACAATGAAACACAGCGAGCGTAGAAACGCGACGTTAGCTGTATTCAATTTGTTTCTCCTTCCTCTTATCCGTTTCTCTTTCTTATCCACCGTCTTTGAGGTTATGTTGTTTTTATCGTTTAACTTAACGAAATGTCGTCCCTCTCTTGCCGTTACAAACAACTTGTTCGAGACAACGAGCATTTCCGCATATTTTTTCTTATTGTTATCGTCGTCGTCGTATATGCAATCGTACGGTAATCTTTTCGNTTAATCAGTTTTCCATCCTGATCCGTAATGCGCACCGTGAGATCGATAATATTTCTCGTAATCACTAGTAGATAAATGATTTCTCGCGGAGCTACTGACAGTTTATATCCCGTGGAGTTTCCTTTGTTGCAAACCTCAACGAAACATTTATGCCGGTGGAACGTGCGGCGCGAATTCGTATATCGTATGTACTGGTTCACCGTTACTGTATACTCCTGCAGTAATATTACACTCTATGCGAATTACATTTACCAGGTGTAGAAGTATGAAACCGGAATTTCCCTATTGATGGTGCTAG
>NW_014567481.1:0-1501 GCF_001313825.1 Dinoponera quadriceps | reverse complement strand
AATATTTTTTATCATTTTCAAACAACAGACGTATAATTTTTACAAAAAATTTCCGGTTTCATACTTTTACACCTGGTATAATGCCTTCATGTTTAAAGCCATCAGAGTTGGTTTTAGTGTGGACATAGGTAGCATAGATTCGTCTTACATCTTTTGTTTTTTGGAGGTACAATACCGCCATAGCTTCACTGCGCATATAATTAGTTCCAGACGCAAATGGCGTGCAATAACCATCACTGGAAAGAACACCTTAAATTGTTGAATTGATTGATAATAACAGTAATTCCAAGAGTTCTTACCGTTATAATGTTTAGGTGCAAATGAACAAACAGGTTCTTTAGTATAATTTTACCGAGTTGATAAAATTCAAATGAAATGATGGGATGCTGATATATGTTGGCGCCCCTCACGATAGCCACGTCGCATTCTCCACTTCGTATCATTCTGTAAACTTCCGCCATGGCGTAGTGGCGTGAACCGTATCCGAGGCTTAAGATGGTCCATTAAGGTCGAGTCAGTTAGAAATGCTGTTGGCTAACATGTATTGACTACATTCAATAATTGTATGTAATGTGTATCCAGCTGCCTAATCGCAAGTAAAGGTGCGATATCATGTAAATTTTTCTCCACTATCTTTCTCTCTATGTGTGTATTTGTGTATATGTATATATATGTCCTTTTTATATTACAAAAGAAAATGTCTAAATGTTTGCATAACGTCGTCTAATTGTATATGACAATGTTTAATATTATTCGAATGCAATATGTATATCGTCTCTCCATGCAAAATATGCAAAATATGTAAGAAAGCCCAGAATGGCCGAATATTTCTGCTACGTAGCCTTGTATATAACGATGATAAAGTTTAAATGAAAGTTGTTTAAATGCATCTTATACTTGTAACATTATTATCATATAAAATGCTTCGTATATGAAATATTCAATCGTCCGAAATATCTCCCTTAAATATCTTACATATTATTAAATATTTTACTTGAGGATCATGTTATTCTGCGTCAGGAAGCATTATTATCCATTACTCCTGTAATTGATAATTATGTTTCCTGACGCAGAGTAATATGATCCTAAAAAGACTGTGATTTGATTCCTCTTAAAAAGACTGTGATTTGATTCCTCTTAATTTTTTAGGATTTACACTGGTATCAATAATCGCTTTGTAGGTGNGTGGCGTGCGCTTCCGAAGATGTCATGTTGAAAAATTGTGCGTCGAACTTATGTTCATGGTTAATAAGTCCCGATCGAGCCGTCATATCGTAATGAACTGTTAAAATTCCGGACATTTACTTTATTACACTTAGTATATAATCAATTGAATTTCTCAAAAGAAACAGGAGAGGATTAATATTATCTCTTTTGAATTTTTATGCGAATAATGGTTGTGTATTACTATTACTTCATCGTCGACTATTATCGGAACCTAGATCCATTTTGTTCAAAAGATTTTCTTGTAGTTGCTTCATATTATCAGAATTGGGAAACC
>NW_014567480.1:0-800 GCF_001313825.1 Dinoponera quadriceps | reverse complement strand
CAGCCACCGTATTCCCCAGACCTAGCCCCCTGTGACTTTTTCTTGTTCCTGAAACTGAAGAGGCACGCTACGCTACGATTGAGGAGATAAAGACGGCATCGAAGGAAAAGCTAAACAAGATCACAAAAAATGTCAAAAATTGTGGAAGACGAGGTGTTACTTATATTTACTGGGAATGGAATACACGAGTAAGTAGTAATCTTACCACCGACTGATATTGGGTATTCTATGACTCGACAATTAAGTAAAATTTATTCCGGCAATTTTACAAAATAATAATTTTTGTCATTAAATGAAGAAAAATGACAAAAATTTTCCTTCATATTTTTATGGCAAGAAATAATCTGTAAACTATATTTTTTTCTTAAATTTGCATTAACGTAATTTAATTTCTCTGTATTTTAGTTTCTTAGAGTTTTCATACGGATGTGTCTTTTTTAACATTANAGAGAAAAGCTAATGGGATTTTTTATATATTTTTGAAATCTTAGATAAATAGAATATTTTAGGTTAAATATAATTTCCCAGATACAACTTTTGTCATAGTAATTTGGAACAAATTAAACAGCGTACGGACTACGAATTCCTTTGTTTTTATATACAGACTCGAAGACTGGGAAGCAGAAGAGCTTCGGATAAGCGCTATCGTTAAAAGGATAAGATTACGATTGCTCGCCGTTAAACGCGTCATGTGTTTCCCAATGTATCTGACAACTCTTCCGCCTTCAAGTAAGGCACGTAGTTTTGTTACATCCTGGGTACACCAGGAACAATGAATTCCTTTTCTTTTCTAAAATTAG
>NW_014567479.1:0-761 GCF_001313825.1 Dinoponera quadriceps | reverse complement strand
GCTTGTGCATAAACCTTGTAATACTGTGTTATTAGGCATTTTATTGAGTATCGCGCCTCACCACATCCTTTCTACTTTTCCGGGCAATGCCGGGCAACCCCACATTACCGCGACGTTTTTGGACGCGCAACAAATGTACACAATCGCATAAGTCGATGTGATTGTGTGAACGCGAAGAATTTTTAAAATTGTTTCGTCGATATCGCACCGATATCCGAAATTAGATCATCTGGTATGGTTAATTCACAAGATACTTCGATAATTTTTCGTTGAAGACAGCTCCTATTCAAGGAGATGTGAATGGAACGTTTGAACATTTCGTCCCTTTTTTGCATCGATTTTATCGAATTTTTCATATTCACGACGGCGGCGGTGGAAACGATTTTATTGCCGCCGTTATCANCGCGCTATGTTTTGCGTTCAAATTACACTGATGAACGTCATGCATCACAACAGAAATTAGTTTCATTATCGCAGCAGTGTCAGTATATAGACTTTCGTCGTTCATTTTTGCTTTATTGAATGATTTAAAATTATTTTTCTCTATGTAAAAATGAAACAGGTTGAGATTACTTTTGGTCATGACGACGACCGCAGTTTTGTCGAGGTTGGCGGTGGCGTCTTTTAAAAAATAATTTTTATTTTCGACAAAGCACGTCTGATATTACGTTTCATTGCTAACATTCGTCTGCTGTTGAATAGCGCGAGTCGCGAATGTGACTGCGGCAGCAGTGGCTTCTCCTTTTGTTGATAAAACGATT
>NW_014567478.1:0-748 GCF_001313825.1 Dinoponera quadriceps | reverse complement strand
GTCGCGTTTACGAAAAAATCGGGTAAGACGGGTGGTCTGGGACACCCTGAATACTGAATATTATTGACAGATGTTTAACCTCTCTGAAACCACCGAAATCAGATGTAACTACAAAACATTCATAACAGCCAGAGCTATTTTTTGAAAACGGACCAAACTAATTTGTACTCCCAAAATTTTGCAAATTACAATCATTTGTTTGATACTTCCCTTGTATTACAATGTTGTTATTCAATATGATAAATGTAAATATCATACTTACCACTTACAAGAAAAACAAACATTACAAATGGATTAATAAAGTTGATGCAAAATTACATACACTTGTCCATCTGGGTTATATATAAGTATTGTCTTAATTTGTTAAAACATTTTATAGGTGCAGTACGACTTAACTAGAACTTTAAAAACTGTACAAAANGCAACACAAAGTCATTTTGCTCCATGATAATGCCCCACCACACACAGTAAAACGGGTCAGTGAAACGATCGAGGCGTTCACAAATCCGAAATAACAACTTTTATAAAAACACAGCTTATAAGAAACAAAGATCAATTTAACAATAAGAACAAAAAATTGAATGATGGAAAAAATCATCTACATGAACAGGATGAACTACAAAATGATGCAAGAAATTATGTTTAAAATACCTAAAGAATACCTATATATGTACACATTAAAACGTAACATTATATACCAGGTGTACAAGTATGAAACCGGAATTTTTTTGTAAAAATTACACGTCTG
>NW_014567477.1:0-759 GCF_001313825.1 Dinoponera quadriceps | reverse complement strand
TACGTTAATGAACCCAAATAATACAACGTCTAGAATTGGATGATGGCGTCTTTAAGACATCTTGAAGACATCTTATGACCCGATTTTATACCTGATGTTGTTTGAGAATATGTAAAAAACGATAGCACAATTTCTATAGATAAGGTCTTATTCCAGATCTCTGCTCGAATCGTATTAATGATCTATATTAATGATCTCTGAATAGTGGGCGATGCGTAATAGTGAACATTGGAAATGTACAATTAGTTTCATACATCGCCTGTTATTGTTAAGAGATCGTCAATAAATTTGTGTTATCTTAAATGAAATTTTGTCTACAAAGTTCATTCCGCCGCATTATACGCATATATTCGCTAATATCGTTTAATAAATTCCTTAATAACTATTGTAAAACTTACAAGATGGTAGATGACTTTCCAGTTTAATTCGCTTTCTNTAATATCGTTTAATAAATTCCTTAATAACTATTGTAAAACTTACAAGATGGTAGATGACTTTCCAGTTTAATTCGCTTTCTCTATCTGCATATAAGCGTTTCGCTTTTAATTGACTGACACTCTAAACATTATAATAATTTAGAAATATTTATTAAAGTTTAATAAAAGTGCCACCTCAAAATTATAATCTGTCATTTTCCCTTTTAAGTCATCATATATTAAGCCACTCATACTAAACATAGCCATCATCTTAAGATTATTTTAAGATGATATGTAGCCAACGAACCAATTTTGTGTTTGCTTATGTTTCTTGATAGAAAAC
>NW_014567476.1:0-2185 GCF_001313825.1 Dinoponera quadriceps | reverse complement strand
CATTTTGAAGGATCATGTTTGGGGAAGTTTCATATCTCAGGGGTACCAATTAATGATACCAATTTGAGCTCGATTGGTGCGGGGGCAGATTTCACATGATTATTCCGCTATGCCCTTTGATTTATTTCTATCATTTTCTGTCAGCTCTTTTAAACTCAGGGGACTCGTATCAACATTATTATGTATATCTTTTTGGCACTTTAATGTATCTAAAATATTTTTGCAGTTTTTGAAAGATTATATTATCAGATAATATTTTTTAAATATTTATAAAATACTAAGTGAAAACATTTAAGATATATCTGAAAGTAATATTTCAGGATATTAATCTAGTATTTCGGGTCTACTGGTTAGGATATTGCGTATATTCTCTCACTCCACTTCGTTCTTTTTTTACAGAATTTCGTGGATATGGCTATGTTGCGGTATCATCGTCACTTACAACATATTGATATTGCTCATAATAATATTTCGAGTTTAGCTATTATGAGCAACTTGCCGTACTTTATGTGTTTGAACGCGTCGAACAAGAAGATCAAATGCTTCTTGAGTTTCATGCCTCCCCGGTATCTCACCTATATGAATCTATCATACAACAATATAATAGACATTGGTAACTTGAAGGATTGCTGGAGCATTGTCAGATTAGATTTGTCGCACAACGTCATAGAAAAGATCCGTGGCTTAGAAAATTTGAAGTAAGCGTGGAAAGAATATTACAACTTTTTTCATGTAAAATATTTTTCAATTTTACCCTATTTTAGAGCAGCGCGGGAATAGGCTATCACTAGAATATTTGTAAAGGAACATAGTATATCTTTTTAATAGTAACTTCAGTTTCTAAAATATAAATAGCACATATAAAATATTAAAAAATAAATAGATATAAATTACGACGGATTTTTCGTCCGCCCGAAATTCCGCGGAGGTACAACGATTCCCGAAGACCCGGTGAATTTTCTTTATTATTGGGCGCCAGAAGCGGTAACAGCTGCCCCTCCGATAATCTCCTTCGCCTGTTAAATAACGCACGCACTTCGGAAATCGTCAATCGGACCATGGGTTCTAATAGCTGTGAGTTAGATTATAGTCGGTGAATAATCGTGAGTTCCGAAATTGCCACACAGATGTATCAAGAAAAGGATCCAGAAAGTCAAAGGCGAGAAATCATGTGTTTGGTTTTAAATAAAATATATTCTGAACAAATACGCGTTACAATATAATTCTCTCTACAGCCGCTCGATTATGCTTCGACTGCTCGAGTCCAGCTGCAACTTCGTCCATTCGGCGGATATTCTGCATAATACACAAGAATCGCGCCTAAGACCGATAGTCTTTATTATCGCTAACTCTCGACCTCGCTTGTGGAATTCCGCCCGTTTATACTCGCGTATTCTCGCTCGCTCGTGTTTGCTCACGTGGCTGATGGACTCGGTCGTTCCCGCTCACTTTTAGCACGTCGTATAAAATTCTAGTAACCGACCGTGGTGGTGGCGATTAATTGCAAAATGAGGCAATCTTAAATACTCTGCTTCCCCTCGGACCTTTCTGTATTGCTCCGCTCGCCATTCTCCTCGCTCGTACCGATTTCCTTCGGCGAAACTTCTAATTACACCAGGCTCTCTCTCTCTCNCTCTCTCTCTCTCTCTCTCTCTCTCTCTCTCTCTCTCTCTCTCTCTCTCTCTCTCTCTCTCCCTCCGTCCCTCGCTTCCTCCCTCCCTCCTTTCCTCCCTCCTTCCCTCCCACCCTCCTTTGATCTCTAGTCGGTTCTAAGATGCCTGTGTGACTTATGTGGAACTGTCGTTCAAGTAACTCTCGCGGGGTTGTCGGTCCGAGTGACTTCGAAAGCCCGCTCCTGCAGAAGACTCTCTCAGGTCCCTCAGTAGATGAGAAGGGCCGTTTCTGGCTCACTTGGATCTGTTTTACCGACCGAGTAGGAAGGCCAGTTGGCGCAGTTTTTTTTTTACCGACCGAATAGGGCCCTTCAGCGATCGGTACCCCCTCCTCCGACAGTCAGTATACCCTCGGCACCCCTCCACCCATCTTCCCGCCCCCTGATCGCGACGACCCGCGGTAGTTGCCCGCGAAGGTCCGCACCCACCCACTCTCCCCCGCAGCGGTCCGATCTGTACCCCCTCCAGCGGCACGTTCGCGACGACCCGCGGTAGTTGCGCGCGAAGGTCTG
>NW_014567475.1:0-802 GCF_001313825.1 Dinoponera quadriceps | reverse complement strand
ACGATTGATAAATAATAAACCAATGACTGATTGTGAGAGGTGTATTTACTTTCTACGTCTTGAATTTCTATATCTGAAGAAAAATATGTGTTTGAAAACATTTTTTGCTATTCTCCAGCTCACTATAGCGTTTACACTGCTAAGATCAGTCGATCGATTAGAATGAAAAGGCTCCGAAAGAACAATCCTAACACTTGGAGCAATCGTCACTTGTTTTGACATAACTACGAATCGCTATTCATCTGTTTCGCATGTTGCCAATTGCTTAAAACCTTATATGTTTCGATTTATCTATAAAACCAATGTTGTTAGNCATCGAAATACATATGACGGCAACGTCGAAATACATATGACGGCACCTTGCCATCGACGGACTACAAAGTGTTATAGATGTTAATTACATCTAGTACTTTAAATCTTTTGTGCTTTAAGTCATCTATTATATCTTCTTTTTGGCACGTTGGATGTAGTCCCCTTGCCATGACTTTAATTGGTCTCTCATTCTTGTTTTCATACTTGTACCATTGCGTTTTTTCTGTATTCAGTGATGTTACAAATGCTCTGTATGTTTCAGTGTTTTCGGGGTGTTTACTTTCTATACGTTGTTGTTTAGTGCAGTATACTTTATATTCTTTAGTTGTAACTGACTTTATTAGTGTGTGCAGCCCCACATAATCTATTAACTCTGTTATATTTAAAGGTGGTGGTTGTTTCTTTCTTCTCCGTTTCTTCTCCTTCCCTTCTCGTGCGTTGGATTTTTCAGCTCCTTTTTGTTCTGTTTCTGGCAAATATTCAGCCTTTA